>NC_081553.1:238618523-238918523 GCF_963082655.1 Stomoxys calcitrans | reverse complement strand
GAAGATCGGTTGAGAGTTGACCCCATTATTGCAACATTAGTCCAAACCGGCAGACAGACGTACATGGCAACATCGAATCAGATAGTGATTCTGAGTCGGTCCATATACTTATCAATGGTTCAACTCCTTTTCTTATGGGTGTTACAAACAAATTCATGCGAGTTAATTTTTTAACAATTGTTTGCGGGGTTTACTTTTTCAACTCGACGCACCTCAACGCGTTCATTCGGTGTAGGCCTTCAATGATTCGTATCGTTGATTTTGGTTTTTGGATGTCGAGTATATGATTTTGAGTGCTAGTCAAGGAAGGGGCGAAACATTCAAACAACGCAAAATTGTCATAAAAATCTTACTTTCGTATACTGAGAGACGGCTTTACCGATTTTCTTAAAAATTTTTACAGATCTTGTAGCATGGTCAAAGTATGATAATTATTTTTTTGTAATTTGATCCTTTCCAATCCCAACTACCAGATCTTGGAAATAGGTAAAGCGATTAAAGCGAATGTTTTGAATGGATTCATTTTGCAATCCAATCCAGTAAGGAAAGACGAAATTCGGGCGGTGATGACTGTATAATAGCCTACACCCTTAGGGGTACGAGCTATATCTAATTCTGAACCAATTTTGATGGACCTTGGCGGATGTTTTCAGATGGGTTAATAAATTATCCGTATCAAATTTCGACCAAATATATTTAAACTGTAATAACTGCGGTTGACAAATGACAACATTATTGCAAATTACCCAAAATCTGGCGAAAATATATATGGGAGCTATATTTAAATCGGAACCGATTTCGACCAAACTCTAAAGCTATTGTGGAAGTCGTCGAGGAAAGCGTTCTGCAAAATTTGGCAAGATTGTTCAATAAACGCGCATACAGTGTCTGTAGAATTGAAAATCGGATGATAAACATATACGACAGCTATATCTAAATCTGGGCCGATTCCTATGAAATTCACCAGTATTATTTAGAGTCATACAGAAACCTTCCTGCCAATTTTCGAGAGAATCGTTTGACAAATGAGAGCTTTATTGCAATATTTCTCAAAATCGGACGAACATATATATGGAAGCAATATCTTAATCTGAATCAAGGAAAGCGTTGGACAAAATTTTGGCAAGATTAGTCAATAAATGCGCTTGAAGTGGCTGTAGAAGTGAAAATCGCCTCTATGCCAAAAAATTTATGTGCCAAATTTGAAGACGATCGGATGAAAATTACGACTTGTAGTTTGTATAGAAATTAACATGGACAGACGGACAGACAGACGGAATCGATCGGTATATTTAGCAATGGGTCTATTTCTATTCCTTCTGGGTGCTACAATCAAATGCACTAAATTATAATACCCTGTACCACAGTAGTGGTGTAGGGAAAAAAGGCAAGCAGTGTAAGGTAAATAAGACAAGTCTTAAGAATACAGAACGTGCCAGCTAATATGCTTGTGTAATAGCAGCTTAATTACAGAAGGACGTGCAGCTTTTTCTGTTAAGTATTACACTGAAATAAAACTTTGTGATCGTAATCAACACTTTAATTTCTTTTTCAACGATCTATAAAACCTGACTGACTTTTAATGTTTTTATGCTGTACTATTCTTTGAATATTGGGTTGCCTAAAAAGTAATTGCGGATTTAAAAAAAAAATTAAATGCATTTTTAATAAAACTTAGAATGAACTTTAATCAAATATATAATTGCCATTTTGTTCGATAACCTTTTGCCATCTTCCTGGCAAATTTAGTATTCCATGCTCATAGAACTTTTGGCCTTTATCTGCAAAAAACTGAAAACTGCGATTTTATAGCAATCCATTTTATAAACAATCCATTTTTTATCTCCAGTTATGATTCGTTTTAAAAACGGATCGAATTCATTGCGTTTAAGGTGCATATCACAAGCGTTGATTCGGTTTGTTAAATGAATTTCTTTCAATACATGTGGTATCAATATTAAAATTGACGCCAAACAAACAAATGTAAACAAAATTTCGCGCACTTTTTTTCTAAAGCAAGCTAAAAGTAACAGCTGATAACTGACAGAAGAAAGAATGCAATTACAGAGTCACAAGCCGTTGAAAAAATTTGTCAACGCCGACTATATTACTACTATATTACCGACAATTACTTTTTGGGCAACCCAATAGAAATCATTAAACAATGGTCTAAAGCCGGACAATATCCTGCAATGGAATCTCAATAAAAAATCTATAAAACCTATAAAATATTCTGGTGCTGACTCCTTTGCGATTTATTTGCAAATAGAAATTTGTGAACATTTTAGTAAATAATATGTGTGAAATGTATATAAACAAAATGTAAATACGCAATATGTTAATAAACAAACAAGCATGGATAAATTAGACGTCCTTATTAATAACAACTTCACTATCGTATCCATACTAATAAGCAAATGGGAGCTGGTATTTAATCAATTCACTATTTCAAATTTCGTCGAAATCGGATAATAATTCGGCTTTTATGGGCTAAATACCTTAAATCGGCAGATCGGTCTATATCTAAATATAGCTCGACACAACTCACTGTTCAACATTTCAGTGAAATCGGAAAAAGTGGCTTTACTGGTCCTAGGACACTTAATAAAAAGAGTTGTCTATATGGGAGCTTTATCAAGATCGAAATTACCCTGCCTATGGACAAAAAATAGCCAGTGAAAAGTTTCATCTCATGTATCTCTATTTTTGAAGATTTTAGCTTGATTTCAATTGAAGTTGAAATTGGTTCATATGCATAAAATGGGTATGGAAACTTCCTAAATATTTTTCAACATTACCAATTTAAAAAAATTAAGTTCACTTTAAAAAATAATTCTAAATGGTAAAATTACATCACTAATTGTAATTTGTGGCACAAAAAAGAATTTTTGCAAAAACATTATACAGTTTCAATAGCATCTTGTAATAGATATACTCTTTTACAAAACAGTCAGCATGTTTTGTAATGACTTTTCTCACAAATTTTCATTATCAAAACTAGGAATTTCTTACGCAAATTAAAAACAACGGTTGTGATTAAAATAATATTTTTCATATATGGTGACAAATGATGATCACAATAATCATAATTTAATTCGCAGTCTGACGAGGCCTCTGGCATAGGACGAAATCGCGATCATTGAAGCCCACCGCTAATACATATAACACACCACAAGTGCAGAGTCTCTTTAAAGTATTTGACGGACCATAATTTAATTGAATGTTGGAGGCCATAGCAGAAGTCATTGTGTAAAATTTCAGACAATTCGAGTAAGAATTGCGCCTTTTTGGGGCTCAAGAAGTAAAGTTTATATGGGAGCTGTATCAGGCTATAGACCGATTTGGACTATATATGACACGTATGTTGAATGTCTTGGGAGAAGCCTTTGTACAAAATTTCAGCCAAATAGGTTAATTATTACACCCTTTGGAGGCTCAAGAAGTCAATATCCCAGATCGGTTTTTATGGCAGCTATATCAGGTTATGGGTCGATTTGAACCATATTTAGCACAGTTGTAAGGTGTCATAACAAAACACGTCGTGGGAAATTTCAGCCAAATCATATAAGAATTGCGCCCTCAAGTGGTTCAAGAAGTCGAAATTCAAGATCGGCTTATATGGCAGCTATATCAGGTTATGGACTGATTTAAACCATACTTAGCACAGTTGTTGGAAGTTATAACATAACACTTTGTGCAATTGTAAGATGTCATAACAAAACACGTCGAGGGAAATTTTAGCCAAATCAAATAAGAATTGCGCCCTCTAGTGGTTCAAGAAGTCAAGATTCAAGATCGGTTTATATGGCAGCTATATTAGGTTATGGACCAATTTAAACCATACTTAGAACAGTTGTTGGAAGTTATAACATAACACTTTGTGCAATTTTATTAAAATCGGATAGGAATTGTGCCCTCTAGACGTTCAAGAAGTCAAGACCTCAGATAGTTTTATATGACAGCTACATCAGGTAATAGACCGATTTCAATCATATTCAACACAGTTGTTGGAAGTCACAATTAAACACCTCATGCAAAATTTCAGCCAAATCGGAGAAGAATTGTGCCCTCTAGTAGCTCAAGAAGCCAAGATCGGTTTGTATGACAGCTATATCAAAACTTGGACCGATTTGGCCCATTTACAATCCCAACCGACCTACACTAATAAGAAGTATTTGTGCAAAATTTCAAGCGGCTAGCTTTACTCCTTCGAAAGATTGCGTGCTTCGACAGACAGACGGACGCACATGGCTATGTGGATTAAAAATGTCATGACGATCAAGAATATATATACTTTAGATGGTCTTAGACGAATATTTCGAGAAGTTACAAACAGAATGGCGAAATTTGTATACCCCCATCCTATGGTGGAGGGTATAAACAATAGATAGGAATTAAGTTGTTTATATCAAAAATTAAAGGTATTGTCAATGTAAAACAAAATATTATATTTGTCACAAATGATTGCAAGAATTCATGGCAAAAAACGTTTACTTTTATTGTAAACAAAATCCAACGTTTTGCAGAAAACAAGTTTACTTGGCGAAAATTTTTTTTAGTCGAAAATATTTTTTTGCGTGTTAGGTATACACGCAAATTCCCATTCCCATTTCGATAATGACAGACTACTTTCACTTTGTGAAGCCTTAATAATGTTGACATTGTCAAATTAGTAATAATAGTAGAAGCAAACAGTGTAGAGTAAGAAGGTTATGCGGCAATAATTCCTTTCAAGAATCCGTATTTGCTCCAAGCGAAGGTTAATGTTATTCGTACTTTTTTGCAAACACCTTTACTTGGGCCTTTGAGAGAAGACTTTTTGGCAAAAGTGTATAGAAACTCAAACACACCGGTATGTATGTAGTTGCAAAATACAGCGAAGGAAGCTCCCATCGCCATAATTGTAACAAATGGAAGCGGCATGGTGTATAAGAAATGTTAGAAGTTTGTTTCCACAACGTGCAGGGGAAGTACGCCCTTCAAGCATTTGGACAGACCAGGAAAAATACACTGCAATCGAAACAATCACGCTGTGGTATGTAATCGCATGAGCGATTCGGAAAAGCATAAACCTACCTAGCCACAAGCAGAGATCGCTGAAATATGCTTTTCTCAAACGTATAAAGGTTACAGTATTGCTCTCATGGTTGGAATTAAATCTATTGTAGATTTGCGTTGGTTGACATCCCCAACATAGTGGAATACGTGACATTTGTGTAGGGACTTACTGCCACACCATAAATTCGTTCCGCGATTCCATTTCCCCTGCCCAAAAATTTTCTCGTTGAATTTGCGAAAAATCTCATTAAAAAGCCCACAGCCACACACTTCCAAACATTTTACTTCATAAATGTGTATAAGCACATCTTAGGAGAGCGTAACTTCACATTTAAATGTCAAAGGAATGTCACAATATCCTCCCCTAAACACTATCATCTGCGAAAATTAACATGGATTTCGTCAAAGGTCAGATCCATTCCAGCCGGAAAGAAGAATTAGTGGAAAATTGCTTAACTCAAAAGCATTTTGTTTGGTCCCAGAAAAAAAAAAAATTCCCAGAAAAAAATTTTCCCTCTGAACCGTTTCCTCGGTTTGAAGATTTACGTTCCTCGAACTCATTTTGGATGTTGCATGGGTATACAACTGAAATGCTCTCAAGTCTTTTCCGAAGAAATAGAACTCCAAAAGCCATAAAAAAGCTTTTATTCCCTTTTAATAAAGGTAATTTGCATAAATTATCCTTACATATACAAACCATGAATAGCATTGCACAGCGTAAAGAGAATGTTAATCCATTCGCAGTTAATATGCCATAGTGACCGACCATATGGCATAAGCGACTCACCCCCTCTTGCCGTGCCCAAAATGATGTTTAGCTGTTGTTTACATTGGGAAATTTGCCTTTATATCGAACCATTGCAAAAATGTCATATCACACTAAACAAGTAACCAATACTTTAAAATGGAAACTGGTAATGTTTATAACGATGACCAAAACCATTGAACTACTCACATAGGAAATGTGAGAGCCATGAACTTTTTACGACAAACTAAACACTTTCTTACGATGTTTTGTTTTAATTCTAACTGTGCAACGTTTCACTTCAACATATTAAACGTTAGCCATAAATGTAGAACATATTAAGTTTGTAAAGTGGTTAACGTGAGCTTCAAATTCGGATTAACTGTCAGGTAAGGTCTTAGTTGTTATTATGTTACAACATTATATGAACTTGGTATCCTTTCAGGATATGCACAATCTATTTTTTTTTTTTTTTAAATCAATCACATCTGACAAAAAATAACCGATATTTATAAATTTCGTGTGTTACGTATGTTCGATTTTTGCATTTTTATACCCTCCACCATAGAATGGGGGTATACTAATTTCGTCACTCTGTTTGTAAAATCTCGAAATAGGCGTCTAAGACCCCACAAAGTATATATATTCTTGATCGTCATGACATTTTAAGTCGATCTAGCCATGTCGTCCGTCTGTCCGTCCATCTGTCTGTCGAAAGCACGCTAACTTTCAAAGAAGGAGTAAAGCTAGTCGCTTGAATTTTTTTCACAAATACCTTTTATTGGTGTAGGTCGGTTGGTATTGTAAATGGGCCAAATCGGTCCATGTTTTGATATAGCTGCCATACATTTTGATTTTTTTTTCTCAAAAATTTTTCCTGTTGCACGAGTGTATGAATTTCTGTCTATTAAAGTCTAAAATAACACTTATTTCATTAAAATATTAAAAAAAGATCACGCACAAACCACTTAAAAAATAAATTTTTGTGAAATTTCTAAATTATTTTGTGCTCCATGTTTTTTTTTTGCGAATCGCCTTATATGTAAGATTTTATCTAATCTTAAATAACAATTCATCAAAATATGATTCAGGGATATGAAGTTATGGAAATGTCATCACCCCCCTAGTGATCAAAACTTTGTTACATTGAACAGACACCAAATTACATTTTGTTTCTTGGATCAACTACGTCAACATGTAAAAAGAGATGGAACCCTGCTAATTCCCTACAACTAAATAATGCTATCTAATTATCCATGGATCCCAGATTAATTCCTCGTGTCGATGACACTTCCACAGAGGCCACCGCGGCGTAGAGGTTAGCATGTCCGATTTCCGGTCTTAATGTTAAGTTTTGGGCTTTGGTGTGTTCAGGGGACTATTGTCGAATTTCCCGGCAAACATTTTTGAAGAATATTTTGATATGCTAGAATCTCAATTTAAAAGAGTTTTAAATCTTGTTTCCAAAAGTGGGACGAACAATAATTTTTTACAAAATATTGAATTAGTGAGGGTTCGTTCAGATGAAATTTAGTTTTTTGATTCAGGACACTTCACTGAAAAATAATTGGGGCGGCCCAAGTCGTCCCTTCGTAGGTCCACTCTGCTTAAAATTTCAATTTTGACAGTTATTGTTCTATTTTTGCCTCATATTTAAAACAAACAGTACTTACCATATGTTCATGTCTGTGACAGCTGTCGTTGACATATGAGCTTTCATTTACGTCAAATATAAATATTTTTTTTATATCTTCTTATTTGAAGGTTTTTTTTAAGATAATTAAAAAATTTCATAACAATTTTCATTTTAGATTTTTGTCCACCGGGGCAACACTGTGCGCCGTTCGAACTCGGCATAGGCAAAGAAGGCTCTTTATCAATGAGCTTAATCTTAAAACGGACTGCTCTCATTGATATGAGCCAAGTATCCCCTGTTCCTAAATGGAATGTTCATGGGAATTTTATAAAGTCATTTGAATGACTGAAAAGATGGTTGGGCTAACTCTTTGTTAGTACAACGAAGGCACTCGACATATATAAAGGTATTAAGCGCAATATATTTTTTGTGGAAATGTTTGCTTCAATGAACGAATTTATTATGAACCTTTTCATTTAGTCTTTTCGATAGTATTGTACTTGTGGCGACTAATTATCTCCGAAAATAACCGATTTGAGATTCTAAAAATTGAATTTGATTTGATATATGCCCATAATCCAATTTTAGCCAATAATTTCTCTGCATGTTAACATGACAAGAGAGAGAGAGAGAAAGAGAGAGAGAGAGAGTAGAGAAAATCCCCATATACAATAGAGAGTTTGCAAATACAAGAGAAAATATTTCAAAATATTCAGTCGCATTTAACTAGTGTTAAGGAAAACTGCAATATTTTATATTAATGTTTCGTTTATTTTAGCATTTATTACTATGTTTAATTGTTTGTTATTTACAAAGCAACCCCAATTGACCAGTTTTAAATCTACAACTGACAAAAGATAACTTGTAAAGGCTAGTACTAAATTTCAATGCAGTTCTTTGATTTGTTTTTAAAAAGTTTCCAAAAATCATTTATTTCGTTAAATATTCAATGAAATAGACCATCTTTACCCAATCCGGGTAAAATAAGTTTCTGAATAAAGCAGTGATTCTTCCGTCTCTTCTGTATTCGGAATTTACACAAGCGATAATAATAATCATGATTAAGAATAATTTTTAACTTTCATTTTTTTTTTGAAATGTCGTTAATTGCTTAAGTGCCAAAGAAGTAGCTAGGATTGTTTTAGGGACCCATATTAAAAAACACAGCTCAATAATAAGTACGTATACGCGCTGATATTCGAGAAATATCATATTTACATACAAGTTGGTAGTACTTCATGTTTTTACTCGATAAGTTCTGCTTGGTTGTTACATTCTTAGTTTTGTTACATTCTTACGAATGTGTTGTTTTGGTTTGTTTTATTATGTTTACATACTACTTACACCCTGTGATAACTGGTATAATAACTTTATGTATTTGTCTGCAGCTTCCTGATTCGATTAAGCTATTTCGGTCTGTCTGTCCATGTATTCTTGTGGTCAAGGAACAGGTCGCATTTGCTATCAAATTACCGTAAAATTATGCCCATGTCATTTTCTTGACCTAAGGACGAACGAAAACGAAAAAATCTTTCCAGATTTAGATATAGCTCCCATATATATCTTCCATCCGATATGGCCTTTTAAGGTTGCAGTAGGCACAATTTTAATTTGATCTTTACATCTTTCCTTCCATCAGATATAATTGGATTAAATTATATCTAATTAGATCGCAAATTTTGTCTCGAATTTTAAACTTTTTTCTAGGAATGTTTTATTGTTAATTATAATGCCGCGAACAGCATCTAGAAATATTGATAGGGGCATATAAGGTATCCGATCTAGCGATGTCCTTCTGCATTGTATTGTGGATGAGACAGATGAGGTCATCTTGAAAATGTGGGGGCCAACCTAAGAGTGTATTATTTTTTAGTGTTCGTCATTTTACTCCTAACTAGCTGACCCGGGCCCGCTCCGCTACGCCTTCTTCTGCTTTATATGGAACAAACGTTTCCCTGGAATATTTTTTCCTACAATTAATATTTTTCCTACAATTTATTTTTCCCAAAATTAATGAGCTTTTAGTGAAATACCATGCTACGAAAATAGTATATCGCTTGACTAACAGTTTAACAATATAAGTGAGTTTATCTGAAACCCATATGATGTACTCCATTCTTAAAATGATATCTGATTTAGGGGTGTTTTCGGGGGTGAGGTGGTCCCCTTGGCCCTGAAAAAATATCAGCATTGTGCTCTTCTATCAAATACTATTTATTTAAACCCCATATTGCCATCGGTTTAAGGGAGTTTACACGATGAGGCGCCCATAATCTCAAATATCTTTCATTTGAGCCGCATATGGGCATGGCCGAAACATTTTTACCCATTACGGTGTGTTTTGGGGAGGGGGTGATACCCTGAATTTATGGTCCTACATTTGAATTGAGGCGCCCCCTAATCTCAAATACCTTTCATTTGAGCCACATATGGGCATGGTCGAAACATTTTTACCCATTACGGTGTGTTTTGGGAGGGGGTGATACCCTGAATTTATGGTCCTACATTTGGATATCAAATCGATTTTAACCCCATGTTGCTATCGGCATCGAAATTGGAAATCAAATTCGTTTTATAATCTCACTTAAACTCTTTATTGCAAAAGTCAGCAAAATATATCCGGTTTGGGGTATTGGCCCTAAAAACTATAAATATTTAGTTCCACTCTCTTTAAGCCCCACTCTCTTTAAGGTTGTTATGGTGGTGGGATGTCCCCTTGGCAGTTAGTCCCTAATGTTGGTATCAGATGCGTGGTCTACTCCCAAATATCTTAAATTTGAGCCCCATATTTCCATAGTCGGCAAACATGACCGGCTTGGGAGGTGTTTTCGGGTATAGGCGGCCACTCAGTGAGTTGGCCTTGAAAATACATATCCAATTCGTAATCTACTCTAAAAACCCTCTTATTTGAGCCTCATATTGTAATAGTCAGAAAATACTTTCCATTTCGGTGGTATTGTGGGGGTGAGGTGGCCCCATAGACATTTATCCCGAATATTGATATCTGATACGAGCTTTACTCCCAAAGACCTTTTATTTGAGCCCCATATTGCTATGGTCGTAAATTTTTGGGGAGAGGCGGCCTCCCAAACACTTGGTCCCATATTTGGATATCAGATTCGTATTCTACATTCAAATACCTCTTATTTAAGCCCCGTATTCCCATGGTCAGTATATAAGTCCTGTTTGGGGGGTGTTTTGGGAAAGGGGTGGACCCCCAGATACGTGGTCCCACATTTGGATATCAGATTCATATTCTACTCGCAAATACCTTTCATTTGAGTCCCATATTGCCATGGTCGGTTAATATGTCCGATTTAGGAGTGTTTTGGAGGTTGGGGTGGTCCCCCTTACACTTGTTCCGACAATTGGATATCAGATACGTTTTCTTATCTTAAATACCTTTCATTTGAGTCCCATATAGTTTCATTTGAGTCGCATATATGTTTGGTAGGCTTTAGGGTGGGCGGCCCCCTAGGTACCCCAACCGAAATTTTGATACCAAATTTTTATGTTTAGTGTACTATATGAGAGCACACAAAATTTCGCTGAAATCCCTATTTTACCCTATTTTTACCACGGGATCATTATGCACCATCTATGAAAATTTCAAGAAAATCGGTTCAGCCTTTTCTGAGTCTATAAGGAACACACAAACAAACAAACAAACCTGCAAACAATCACAAATTGATTTTTATTTAAAAGACTAGCTGACCCGGGCCCGCTCCGCTGCGCCTTCTCTTACTTTATATGGAACAAAAGTTTCCTTGGATTATTTATTTTGGACAATTAAAGATCTTTTAGTGAAATACTATGCTACGAAAATAGTATATCGCTTGACTAACAGTTTAACAATATAAGTGACTTTATCTGAATCCCATATGATCTTTATTGGTCTACGAATTTAAGTTGGGATGTATGGTGTACTCCATTCTTAAAATACTTCATTTCAGCCCGATATTCTCATGATGTCTGATTTAGTGGTGTTTTCGGGGGAGAGGTAGTCCCCCAGATACTTGACCCTGAAATACCATTTATTTAAACCCCATATTGCCATTGGCTTAAGTGGAATTTACAGGATGAGGCGTTCCCCAAACACATGGCCCTAAAATAGGTTATAAAATTCGTTTTCTAAACTCAAATACCTTTCATTTGAGCCACATATTGGCATGGTCGAAAAATTTTTTCCCTTTGGGGAGTGGCGTGGTCCCCCAAATGTTAAGCCCTGAAAATATGTCAGCAAAGGGCTCTATTCTCATATATCTATATATCATTTATTTGAACCCGATACTGCCATTGCTCTCAAAATAGGATATCAAATTCGTTTTCTAATCTCATTTGAACTCCTTATTGCAAATGTCAGCAAATATGTCCGGTTTGGGGTATTGGCCCTAAAAACAATGAATATTTACTTCCATTCTCTTTAAGACCCAAATTGTTTTGGTGAGCAAATGGTGGGACGTCCGCTAGACAGTTGGCCCCTAATGCTGATATCAGATACGTGGTCTACTCCCACATACCTTTAATTTGAGCCCCATATTTCCATAGTCGGCAAACTTGACCGGCTTGGGGGTGTTTTGGGGGATGGGCGGCCACTCAGTGAGTTGGCCTTGAAAATATTGGGTTGCCCAAAAAGTAAGTTTTAATAAGTTTAAAAGTTTTATTAAAAATCCATTTACTTTCTTTTAAAAAATCCGCAATTACTTTTGGGGCAACCCAATATAAAGGGTGATTTTTTTGAGGTTAGGATTTTCATGCATTAGTATTTGACAGATCACGTGGGATTTCAGACATGGTGTCAAAGAGAAAGATGCTCAGTATGCTTTGACATTTCATCATGAATAGACTTACTAACGAGCAACGCTTGCAAATCATTGAATTTTATTACCAAAATCAGTGTTCGGTTCGAAATGTGTTCATTCACCGTAACGTTGCGTCCAACAGCATCTTTGAAAAAATACGGTCCAATGATTCCACCAGCGTACAAACCACACCAAACAGTGCATTTTTCGGGATGCATGGGCAGTTCTTGAACGGCTTCTGGTTGCTCTTCACTCCAAATGCGACAATTTTGCTTATTTACGTAGCCATTCAACCAGAAATGAGCCTCATCGCTGAACGGTGAATGAACACATTTCGAACCGAACACTGATTTTGGTAATAAAATTCAATGATTTGCAAGCGTTGCTCGTTAGTAAGTCTATTCATGATGAAATGTCAAAGCATACTGAGCATCTTTCTCTTCGACACCATGTCTGAAATCCCACGTGATCTGTCAAATACTAATGCATGAAAATCCTAACTTCAAAAAAATCACCCTTTATATCGGATTCGTGTTCCACTTTAAAAACCCTCTTATTTGAGCCTCATATTGCAATAGTCAGAAATACTTACTTTTCCGGAATATTGATATCAAATTCGTGCTTTACTCCCAAAGACCTTTTATTTGAGCCCCATATTGTTATGGTCGTAAATTTGTCGCCTTTGGGGATTGTTTTGATGAGAGGCGGCCCCTCAAACACTTGGTTCCATATTTGGATATCAGATTCGTATTCTACATTCAAATACCTTTTATTTAAGCCCCACATTCCCATGGTTAGTAAATAAGTCCTGTTTGGGGGGTGTTTTGGGGAAGGGGTGGGCCGCCAGAAACTGGGTTCCCACATTTGGATATTACATTGGTATTCTACTCGCAAATACCTTTCATTTGAGTCCCATATTGTCATGGTCGGCAAATATGTCCGATTTAGGGGTATTTTGTGGGTTGGTGTGGTCCCCCTAACACTTGGTCTGACAATTGGATATCAGATACTTTTTCTTATCCTAAATACCTTTCATTTGAGTCCCATATTGTCGTGATTGATCTAAATATAGGGTACTATATGTGATCACACAATTTCGCTTAAATCGCACAACTCATCTCCGAGATCTAGCGTTTCAGAAAATTAGGATAAGGGGGAGGGTAAGCCGCCCCCCCCCCCCCCCCCCAGATATGACAATTTAGTACCCTATTTACACCACGGGATCATTATGCACCATCTGTACAAATTTCAAGAAAATCGGTTTAGCCCTTTCTGAGTTTATAAGGAACACACAAACATACAAACAAACAAACAAACACAAATTGATTTTTATAAATGGTGTTGCAAATTTAAGACTTAGCACATAAACATTTTTAATAAAGCTAACTTGAATTTTATTTCCCATTGTGCGGCAAGAAACGGGGTCAGTTGGACGCCTTTGGGCTTGACTTCTCCAGTGTACTTTTAAACGAATGTCCATATAAGTGTGTACATGGTGCCGATGGTGCCTGCAGAGTGTCTCTATGGTGGAATGAAGGACGTGAAATTTGTTGACGTTCGGGGGTAGCCTCGTAAAGATGCAGAAGGCCCTTAAAATTGACCTGAGGACATCGGCAGTGAATCGACACAGTATTTGTGCAGGTTCAGGATATTTCAGGACAAACATGGCACAATGTTGGCCTGCCGAACATCGTAATTGTACGACAATTTCCTCCACATTTAGCCCTCGGCGTGCATCCCTCTCGTCCGATGTGTGTGTGTTACTGTGTGTTTTTGTTATTTTTGTTTAGCAAAAAAATCTCATTTATTTTTCATTTAACTTTTCATCATAGCTTTTTGATGTACAATCGTTTTAATATGAAAAAAGGCAAAGCATGGAATTTCATTTTCCCTTGTCGGCAATGAGCCACGGACCAAAAATAAATCTACACTTTTGTTGGATGTTCGAAGAGCGCAATAAAACTGATAGAACCCTATTGGCCCAAATCCACCCACATTGGAGGATAAGCACAAATTGAACTGCCAGCCACATCAAGGTAATCGTTATTGTTATGAATGTCCACTGTGTGTTAAAAGTGTTGCCAATCTCTCTTTCAAAATATTCAAACTGGACACGCATTATTCTTTATGTAGTTGTTGTTGTAGCAGTTTGTTGTGTTCAATCTTTCGTCTGACTGATTCTGTTGAGTGTCTAGATCCAGTAACTCTGCGGCTAAGATGGGGTGCGTCCAGATAGATCTGGGTCTGAGCCGAGTGGGTCTGGCTGGGCAGTTAAACAGGTGATGTGTGTCGAGTGGCCCCTGGTCACAATCGGGACATATATCTTGCGCATCTGTATCAATCCTTGCTCCGTAGGAATTGAGGCGGCTGCATCTGCCGGAACGAAATTGAGGCAGAACTACTCTGGTTTGCTAGGGGAGGTCAATTTCTTCAGGTGCAACTGGAGGCGGTCGTTCCGCATCTGCTACCGTGTCTGAATCATCTAAAGGTTCTCTCCCGTCCCGTCCCGTCCACCGGTGTTCGAGAGTGAAGGGTAGTTATAAATTAGGATATACCTTGAATTTTGTCGTTCTGTTTGCAACACATCTCATATCGATCCTACACACACAAACATAAGAATTGGTTTCAATCGCGAAATTAATTGATCTGATTAATGTAATATATCACAATTTTCGAAAGAGATTGGTGTAGGTTATTGAACAGTCGGCACCTCTAGACTTTTGCATTTCCTATCCTGTTACTATCGATACATTAACATGACCAGTAACCTATGTATACTGCACTAGTGGCGTAGGGCATAGTTAAACGTACAGGCATGCTATGTAAGGCAATCAACAGATAATAAAATAAATTTTGGCTTTTATCTATCTGAATAGCACAATGGAATGTCATGAGAAAATGTTAAGATAATCGTGTATGAGTTCACGATTGAAAGTGTTAATTTGGAGTGTTGGCAATCCCTTCTACTTCCTGTCATGCTACTCGATAGAATGAGTCCGGCCCTCATATCCTCGTACACGCTGCGAACATTGATATCATCACGAAAATTTACGCCCTTTGTCTTCTAACCGCCAAATCAATTATGGTTTATTGTTATTAGCTCTCGGTGCTCAGTCTGTCTATGCGCCACCGCGAGTGGTAGAATCACTTGGGTAATGTGAGTATGGTGCTGGAACTGTATGGTGGTTACATATCCATATCCGCCTTGTATTTTCGTTCACCCATCCTGCTCCAATAACTTGTGGTGGCGGTGGAGGCACAGCTACAAACACAGTGGTTCCGGAATTTGAATATAACATGCATGCATACATATCAAAAAATTTGTTTGCTTTTTATACCCTCCACCATAGGATGAGGCTATACCAATTTCTCAACTGTTTGTAACCTACTGAAATATTGATCTGAGACCCAAAATTCTTGATCGTCTTGAATTTTTGAGCCTATCTAGTTATGTCCACTCGTCCGTCTGTCTAGGTGTCTATCTAAAACTCATTCATTACTGTAGGTGGGTTCGATTGTAAAGAGGCCAAATCGGTCTATATGTTGATAAAGCTGACATATAAACCGATCTTCCAACTTGACTTCTTGAGCTTCTAGCGGCCGAAAGTCTTAATCCATTTGGTTGAAATTTTGCACGTGGTGTAGTTTTGCCTCCCGAATTGACTTCTTGAGCCTCTAGATGGCGCAATTATTATTCGATTTGGCAGAAAATGTTGCTCCTTTAGTTCTGTTTTGACGTTTAAGATCCACGCTAAGAATGATGAACAAATTTATTCAAAGAACTTGCGATCCATGGTGGAGGGTATATAAGATTCAGCACGGCAGAACTTAGCTCGCTTTTACTTGTTTATCTTTATGGCAGTAAAAGTTGGATGTAAAATTGTCACCTTTCGTTCGAGATATTGAAAGCTAAAGGCTATTTCTTGTGTTCTAACTTCAATTCTGTTATACCCTATACCACTTCTGTACTACAGGGTATTATAACTTAGGGGGTTTTCTGTCAAGTTTACCGATCGACTAAGGGTCATTTAATGATTCCATTTGACCATGGCCTAAAGACGAAGCCTATCGAAATTTTGCGAACTCGGCTCGGATTAAGCCATGGCTCCCATACATGGGATGCATCGACCAATTTTCAATTATAAGGCCGTCAACTATTCTCTGGGGTACATACGAAATGGTTTATTTTTCGTCTGAACATCACTGTTAAAGTCTTTAAAAATAGGTTCCGACTCAAATAAGGCGTCGATATTAAAATATCGGCCAGTTTAATCTTATACATGTAGAGAAAAAAGTTTGGTGGCATATCAAACATTGTCTGATAATTTTAAACTAAAATTGTTTAACTTTAGAAGAATTCATTTCAGATTTTTTAAATTCTTAACCAAAATAATGTGATACACACTTTCACTGGTATCCTTGAGCCTCTATAGGGGGCAATTCTCATTTTGTACAACGGCACAAATTTTGTACAACGGCTTCTGTGATCGTTGTGAATCAATCCATAGCTCTGTATCAAGCTATGGATATAATAAAACCGATCTCCCGATTTTGCTTCTGGAGCCCCTACAAGGCGCCATTCGTATCCGAATGGACTGAAATATTACACAATGACTTCTGCAATGTTCAGCGTTCAGAAGTCATTGTGTAATATTCATTCATGGTCTGAATCTGACTATAACTTGATATAGCTCCGCTAACATAACAATTCTTATTCATTTTTCTTCGTTTGCCTTTAAAGAGATCCCACGCAAAGAACTCAACAAATACGATCCATGGGGGAGGGTATATAAGATTCGGCCCGGCCGAACATAGCACTCTCTTACTTGTTTTGTTCTACATATTTCGAATAGAAATACAAAAGGAAACCCTCTTTGTAAAAGTTAGGCAAAATATGCTGTTGCAAAATGCATTGACAGACTATAGAGATCGTGATTTCGATACCGATTATTCAGATGACCATGCCTCCACCTAATTAATTGAGAGTTTTTGAGAACGTCAGTCTAAGAAATTATCCGCATGCGTACAATAATGACTGTTGATGATATTGCGATATTGATGTGTTTTATGGGCGATTGAGATATTAGTATGATTTGATCTCCACTATGTGCTTTAACTCCTGCCATAGTGTAAAGTTATTAACAAGACAAAACGAACGAATCTTGTGAATCCACCACGGTTATAGACCGATTTGGAGCATGGTTGGTGCGGTTGTTGGGAGTCTAAACGGAACACTACGTACAAAATGTCATTTAAATCAGATATTAATTGTGGCTTCCAGGGGATCAAGGGGTAGGTTTATAGGAAGCTATATCAGGTTATAAACCGCAGGGGCTCGAAATGTAAAATTGAAGGAACACCTCTTATGACAGCTACATCCTAATCTGAACCGATATGACTCATTCGCAATCCCCAACTATCCACATTAATAAATAGTTTCAGTGTAAAATTTCAATGAGTATCATTAGTCGTTCGACCGCTATCGTGATATCCACAGACAGACGGAGGGACGAATATGACTAGATTTTGTAGAGTCGCAGATCAATAATTGGTATTTTAATGTTTAATGGGCATTACATGCAACGCGGAAATATGTTTTTCACTCTTTCGAATTCATTAGGATTAAAAATCTGGACAAAAATTCCATTAAGAAACAACGATACAACTTCTGTCATTGCAATAAGGGATATACTATCTATAGAATCCCAGATCTCAGAGATTGGCATTTTTACTATATCTTACCAAAAAGTATGTTGCTCTGGGTGAGTTTTTTCTGCTTCGAACAAAACATACCAAAATAAAACAACATTTTAAACACTTACTTGTGCGCAGAGAAGTTCATGCTTCGGCTGGAGTTTGAGAAATTTGTTCAGTCTGTGTTCTAATTGCAAACGAAAGTGACATACAAGTAGATATGCTGGTTTTTTAAAACCGAGGAAATTAAATGACCAGTGCTTTAAACCGATGAAATCACCGGTTCAAGATTATTGGTCCCTAGTTATGACATGCCTATACAAAAATCATCGGTCACATGGATAGCCAGGGGGCCACTCACTGGTCACTGAAAACCAGTGAAATCGCTTGTTTGGGACCGGCCTTAAGTCATGCAGGGATATTATGTTGTTTTAAACCAGTGATGGGCATTCTATCACATGCATACAATATCTCAAGCCTATGGGGTTATGTTCTTGTGTACGCGCACAATAATGTTCAATAGTACGATGCATGTGTATATTCGCTCATCACTGGGATCTTTGATTTTCAAACATTAATAACTCTGCGAATTTTTATCATATCAAAAATCGCTTTGAACTCAGTGGCTCAATTTGTTTTCTCTACAAGAAAATAATATCCAAACTCTAACCTTGATTTCCAGTAATTATTAAATTTAATTTTCTTCGATTTTTATACGTCGAAGTCCAAAACCCACACGGGTATGATCCTAATTTTCTACAACATATTTTTTTGAAAAAAAAGCATAACTTGCGTTATGATACATGAAATATTAAATCCAATAATAAATGCAGATAATTTGTACTTGTGGGGTGAAGAATGTGTTACCATATGGCTAAGTACGTGTCTTTGCCCAACTCATGGAGAATTGGGGCAACTCTACTTTCACTTTAAAAAAAACCCAATGGAGGGGAGAAGTGGTTGGAGGGGATGTTGTTTTTTGCTGTCTTCTTCAGTTTTTCTTTCCAGAAGTATGCAATTTTGGGATATATATGAACGATTATTGCAAATTATATAGTTGACCCACCCGGGTGGGTTTTGGACCACGACGTACATAACAACCTACGAACCTGCAAAGGTTAAACAATCTACCAACAACATATCTTCCAGAACTACTTAATAGATGTCAAATCAGGGAGAGAATGAAAATGCACTCCCAAATGATTGAACCACAGTGCGAAATGAAGGAGAATGTAGTCGGCGACTACCCAACCGCTATCTAATACACACTCTTTCGCACACCCACACACACTTATATATTGGAATACACAAAGATATGTTACATACACAATCATACACACTCAGCCCAAACCTATCACAAAGGACTTGAAACTTTATAAACATAATTAATTATGAATCATTTCCTTGTGGCACGCAATTTCAGAATTATGATCATTGTTATTGTAAACTCGAGATACAAGAACATGAAGCAGCGGGAATCATGAGCTTTATACACGCGCAATAAATAATTATGTTTGTGTAAGTATGAGCCAGTGTGTGTGAAAAGCATTCATGATAAACTTTGTTGTGTACGTGCAGAAAGCGTCGAGCATTGGGTGGCTGTAGCCATCAGCAACCAACCAGCAAGCAAGCAGCACATTATCCTTTGCTCTAAATACTGATGAGTTGCCGCATTGAGTTGTAATATTTCTCATCGCAATTACCAACACCATTATCTTCGTCATTATCGTGTGATCACTATTGGCATTTCAGTAGGAGTAGTTATCTGAGGCACATTACCACTATAATCACAGCATCGGCAGTCGTAGCGGCACTAGAAGCAGGAACACCAACCCCAAGACAAGCCACGGTAGCAGCTACCACGTCATAGCAACAAATTGCTGCCACTTATAATAACAATAAACATATCAAGTGTGTGCAGGACCAGTTAAGGCTAGGTTTACACAGGCCAGGATGCCTATTTTGATGGCAAAAAAACGTCTAAATTGTCCTCTGCTAGGCTGTAATGAAGTCCTTAAATACATTCTGTTCATACATTCATAAAAGAGTTTCTTTTGTCCCGATACATCAAACATCTCGCAAAACAGTTCGGTTAATTTAAAAAGTTTCTATAATAAATCAAAACCAGTGCGAAAAGCAAAAAGTCGGGCTATCGACTATATAATTCCCTACATATTCATTTAAAGTTTAAATCAATAGTTATAACTGTATGGGCGCTGCACTTAAATCCGAACCGATTTTGAGTAATATAACAATCTTGACCAAATTTCGGGTAAATGCATGCAAAAATGTTCTGACAAGGATACTATAAGTGAAAAAAATATAGGAGCTAAATCCAAACCTGAACTGAGTTTGGTGAAATAATTCGGAAACGTGCATTTAATCAGTCCTCACCAAATTTTTATGAAATCCTATCTGTGTGGCTACCCCCAATCCTCACCAAATTTTTATGAAATCAACTCTTTGTGACTGCTACGAAGTGTGAATCGACGATACATGTACATGGGAGCTTTTTCCATATCTGATATGATGGTTGAAGATTGGAGAATGAGTGGCTGACTACAGAACATAAGGTAGTGGGTTCGGGTCTCCATGACCAAAAATTAAAAATATAAGTGTCCACTGCAAAGCAACAGGCAGTGTGAACGACAAATAAAAAAAACACCATCGAAGCGTCTGTGCACAAGCAACGCCAACTGGGTGGGGATACTCATATCCACTCACTTAAAAATCGA
This sequence comes from Stomoxys calcitrans, assembly GCF_963082655.1. NCBI lineage: Eukaryota > Metazoa > Arthropoda > Insecta > Diptera > Muscidae > Stomoxys > Stomoxys calcitrans. The sequence continues at coordinate 238,897,853 of NC_081553.1, read as the reverse complement.
CCCACTTAAAAATTGGTTCAATACATTTAGATTTCGTGAAGATTACCACTAGAAGGTTAAACAAGAAGGTTAAGTTCGGACGGGCGGAATCATATATACCATCCACCATCGATCGCATTTAACAAGTTCTTTGAATGACTTTTTCAAATATATAGGAGCTATATTAAGTTATATACCGAATTGGATAGTAAATGAGCCCTCAAAGGCTAAAGAAGTCAAATCTGAAGATGGGTTCACTTAGCAGCTATATCAGGTTATAAACCGATATAGATCATACTTGGCACAGTTGTTGGAAACGAAATACCTCATGCAAAATTTCAAATCGGATAAAAATTGCGTCCTCTAGAGGCTCAAGAAGTCATCTTCCATGATCGGTTTATGTGACAGCTATATCAAAACATGGAAGCCACTGTAGCGCAGAGGTCAGCATGTCCGCCTATGATACTGTATATCCCTTATTGGTGGCATTTAAGGAAAAAGCATATGACTATGTGCCAATCCAAAGAATTACGAAATAAGGTATTAAATCTGAAATTTATCCAAGAGTTGCTGGAAGTATGGACAAGCGTATGGGTCGTGTGGCAAGGGACGATATTTTGTTCCACACAAATTGTCTTTATTATATTATTATTTAGATTTTTTATACCCTACACCTTAGGATGGGGGTTGGACCGTCCCACTCTACAAGGGAGAATTTTTTTTGCAAATAGAGACACGCATACCCTCCATTTTTTCCCTTTTGATCCCAATAAATTATGGCGATTTAACAAGTAGCAACTAAAACCACTACTTTGTTGTACCCATCGAATCAGAATCACTTCCTAGCTCGATCTGCCATGTTCGTGTGGCCGCGAATCCGCCTGCGATTTCAAATCAAGCTACAGACCGTACTATCGATTCAAATAAAGACTTCATGCATTTTCCTAAATTTTATGTATTTTTTTTTTAATTTTCTATAACTCCAAAAAAATTATTTATTTCCCATTAGTGTAGGTCGTTTGAGATTGAAAATGGGCCATACCGGTCCAACTTTTGATATAGCTCCCATATAGACCGATCTGCTGATTGCACTTCTTGTCCCTAGAGGGCGCAGTTCTTCTTCTTGAGCCCCCATAGGGTGCAATTCTAGTCTGGTTTGGCTGAAGTTTTGCGCAATAACTTCTAGTATGGTCTCTAAAATTCAATCTAAGAATGGCCCGAATCTTTTCTTAACTTACATAGGTCCAATAGCATAGCAATTCTTCTCCTTATCCTTTGTTTGCTGAGATATCGGGCAAAGGACTTCACAAATGCGATCCATGGTGGAGCGTATATTAGATTAGTCCCGGGCGTGCCACTTCAGGGTGTCTTAATGTCAAAATATGAAAATACAATACGAGTATTTATTCTGCAATTGTTTTAATTTTCATCATCGTTGCACTTTTGTGGGTTTTGCCGAATTTTGGCCACATTTTCCCATTTCCGCCCAAAGTGTGCCGTCAATAAACTTGGTTAATCCGAAGTCTTTCGGGGCGACGCAATCTGAGGCTATTTCTGAAAGGAAATAAAGATATCAAAACGGAATACATGTGACTATAAGCGCACTTATGCAGAACAGGTGGAGCATTTCCAATCTCATTGCCCAGTTTTCGCTGCTAACAGACAACGGCGCTAAGGTGAGGACACAATTCCAGACGCGAAAAACTAAAACGTTTCGGACTTTTTTACGACAAGTTTTTCTTTTTTGTAACCGAATAACGTTTTACTGTCCGTAAAGATTTTCACACTCGACGTTGTCGCGTTTGCACAACACCACCTCACGCATTCAGTGATCGCCCGGATCTCCGCTTGCAGGACCGTATTATGGTCATACAGTCTAAAACAGATCTCAGTCCCTCGGTTCTAAATTTAGACGCATGTCAATGAGGTCCCCATCGCTCCGCCTATGCCAAGAAAATTTGATCTCTGAACCTTTTTTAAGGTCCTTATGTTGCACTTTTGTTCCACAGCAGTCAACCAAACTACTGAGGAGAAAGTAAGTATTGGTTTATTCACGCTCCTGATAGCCAGTGGACTATCCTTGGATTCAGGCCCAATTTCGAGCCTACGTAGTGTTCAACGTCTGTGAACTTTCTCAGTACATCAGTGAGCCAATTCAGTTACCTGTCTAAGATCACACCTTGTCCACCAGCATTTGACCTTGTCAGATATCGAAATCGTCTTATTGAGGAAATGTGGTGCGTAAAATTTGCCCACCTTCGTCTTCCTCGTGAACAGGCATATTTCAGTCTTCTCTGGATTAACATTGAGACCTCTGGGTCTAGCCCAGTCATATGCCGTGTGCAAGACGCTTTCGGCCCTTCTGCATAGCTGGTTCGGCGTAAGGGGTAAGGCCGTTAGAAGTATTTTGATATCTTCAGCGTAGCAGACGGGTTCAAATCCCTCCTCAGTCACCATACGTAATAGGTTGTTTGTGGTGGTTACTCGTAGGAGTGGCGATGAAATGATATATAATTAAAGAACAACTAGTTGAAACCCCGAAAAACATATCCTATATATCAAGGATGAAAGGTACTGTCAGGGAAAAAAAATCTATATTTGTAATAAATTCTTGCAAGAATTTATCGCAAAGAACCATGTACCATGAGTGGAGACATGAACCAACTTTGGGGCGTGGTATGGGAAAGAATTAGGAATTTTGTAAGTAGCATGGAATTCCCTACTTAGATTTCTATTCAGAAATTAATTTTTAGTATTTAAAGCGCACAAGCCGATTACTGGCTTAGGTGTTGATCTTTATTGACATGAAGCGGATTGATACCCGCACTCTCTTTTCAATCAAATCTAACTTTATCACATTTTTCTTATTCGAGCTTCAATAATCGTTAAATTTTGCTGTTATCTCCGATAACGACTTATCGAGAGTCTACTGTATTTGGTAATGTGCGGCACATGGGCTCAATAAGTTGAAAATCTGGAAACCATGTTCATTTTTTAATGGCAACGTTATGGCCTTCGTGGTGCATTGTTCAAAGCGTCATGCATCACTTGTGTTACAGTTGTGAATTCTTGCATTGGCTACAACGCAAGCAAAGCAAAAGCTATTGAGAAGTAGCTTCGACATGGGGAAGACAGAGTTCTTCCTTACAGTTTGTTTCGGAATATCATAAAAACACAATGAAAAATAACCGGTTTACATATTCGGATGCAACTTCTCATGCCTTTGGTGCAGTCGACTGTGGCAGTTCTCTGCTAATGTTGACGTCTGTTGCAGTTGTACAATTCGAAAATGCATAGTCGCCGGCACGGCTTTGGTAAACTGTAATGGCAGCTTACAGTACTTCTTTTATAGAACGCGATCTAGTTCTAGCCCAACGGCTGATCATTTGCTACGTTTAGGCTTAAAAGGTCATAAATACTTTGTTGAAATCAATTTATGCTTGCAAATATAAATAAAGGTAAGAGCTGTAGGAGATTTAAAAAAAAGCATAAAATTTAAAAACAAGTAAAAAGGCGTTAAGTTCGGCCGGGCCGAACTTTGGATACCCACCACTTCGGGTATATATGTAAACCACCTTTCATCAAAATTCGGTGAAAATTTCATACCTTATACTCATATACCTCATACCGATCTGAACTATATACGACTCGGATGTCGAAAAGCCGAACATAAGTCACTGTGTCAAATTTCAGCGAAATCGGATTATAAATTTTGTCTTTTATGGGGGCCAAGACTTTAAATCGAGAGATCAGTCCACATGGCAGCTATATCCAAATCTGGACCGATCTGTGCCATGTTGCAAAAGTATGTCAAGGGGCTTAACTTAGCTCACTGTCCCAAATTTCGGCGAAATCGGACAATAAATGCCTCATTTATGGGCCCTAAACCTTAAACCCAGAGATCGGTCTATATGGCAGCTATATTCAAATCTGGACTGATCTGGGCAAAATTGAAGAAGGACGTCGAAGTGCCTAACCAAACTCACTGTCTCAAATTTCAGCGACTTCGGACAATAAATGCGTCTTTTATGGCCCCAAAACCTAAAACCTAGATATCGGTCTATATGGCAGCTATATCCAAATCTGGACCGATATGTGCGATATTGCAGAAGTATGTCAAGGGGCTTAACTTAACTCACTGTTCAAATTTCGGGGACATCGGGCAATAAATGAGCATTTTATGGGCCCAAAACCATAAATCAAGAAATCGGTCTATATGGCAGCTATATCCAAATTTGAACCGATCTGGACCAAATTGAAGAAATATGTCAAAGGGCCTAACACATCTCACTGTCCCAAATTTCAGCAAAATCGGATAATGAATGTGGCTATTATGGGCCTTACACCATAAATCGGAGGATCGATCTATATGGCAGCTATATCCAAATCTGGACCGATCTGAGCCAAATTAACGGAGGATGTCGATGGGCCTTACAGAATTCACTGCCCCGAATTTCATCAAAATCGGATAATAAATGTGGCTTTTGTGGGCCTAAGACCCTAAACCGGAGGATCGGTCTATATGGCAGCTATATCCAAATCTAAACCGATCTGGACCAAATTAATGAAACATGTCAAAGGGCCTAAGACAACTCACTGTCCCAAATTTCAACAAAATCGGATAATAAATCAAGAAATCGGTCTATATGGCAGCTATATCCAAATTTGAACCGATCTGGACCAAATTGAAGAAATATGTCAAAGGGCCTAAGACAACTCAATGTCCCAAATTTCAGCGAAATCGGACCATAAATGTGGCTTTTATGGGCCTTAGACCCTAAACCGGAGGATCGGTCTATATGGCAGCTATATCCAAATCTGAACCGATCTGGACCAAATTAATGAAACATGTCAAAGGGCCTAAGACAACTCACTGTCCCAACTTTCAGCGAAATCGGACCATAAATGTGGCTTTTATGGGCCTTAGACCCTAAATCGGAGGATCGGTCTATATGGCAGCTATATCCAAATCTGGACCGATCTGAGCCAAATTGACAAAGGATGTCGAAGGGCCTAACACAACTCACTGTCCCAAATTTCAACAAAATCGGATAATAAATCAAGAAATCGGTCTATATGGCAGCTATATCCAAATTTGAACCGATCTGGACCAAATTGAAGAAATATGTCAAAGGGCCTAAGACAACTCACTGTCCCAACTTTCAGCGAAATCGGACCATAAATGTGGCTTTTATGGGCCTTAGACCCTAAACCGGAGGATCGGTCTATATGGCAGCTATATCCAAATCTAAACCGATCTGGACCAAATTAATGAAACATGTCAAAGGGCCTAAGACAACTCAATGTCCCAAATTTCAGCGAAATCGGACCATAAATGTGGCTTTTATGGGCCTTAGACCCTAAACCGGAGGATCGGTCTATATGGCAGCTATATCCAAATCTGAACCGATCTAGACCAAATTAATGAAACATGTCAAAGGGCCTAAGACAACTCAATGTCCCAAATTTCAGCGAAATCGGACCATAAATGTGGCTTTTATGGGCCTTAGACCCTAAATCGGAGGATCGGTCTATATGGCAGCTATATCCAAATCTGGACCGATCTAAGCCAAATTGACAAAGGATGTCGAAGGGCCTAACACAACTCACTGTCCCAAATTTCAACAAAATCGGATAATAAATGTGGCTTTTATGGGCCTAAGACCCTAAATCGGCGGATCGGTCTATATGGGGGCTATATCAAGATATAGTCCGATATAGCCCATCTTCGAACTTAACCTGCTTATGGACAAAAAAAGAATCTGTGCAAAATTTCAGCTCAATATCTCTATTTTTAAAGACTGTAGCGTGATTTCAACAGACAGACGGACAGACGGACGGACATGGTTAGATCGTCTTAGATTTTTACGCTGATCAAGAATATATATACTTTATAGGGTCGGAAATGGATATTTCGATGTGTTGCAAACGGAATGACAAAATGAATATACCCCCATCCTTCGGTGGTGGGTATAAAAACGCATAAATTTTAAAATAACGCATAAAAATTCATGAAATCTTCATTTGAAACGATTGTAGATTATTTTATGCAAATGTTGACAGTGAATGCGCCTCAAATGATCCATCCGCTCAGTCCAATTTTGGCATACACTTTCCAACATTTCGGACGGTATCTCGCGAATAAATGCTTCAATGTTGTCTTCCAATGCGTCAATTGAATTGACAGTGAATGCGCCTCAAATGATCCATCCGCTCAGTCCAATTTTGGCATACACTTTCCAACATTTCGGACGGTATCTCGCGAATAAATGCTTCAATGTTGTCTTCCAATGCGTCAATTGAAGAGGGCTTGTTTGTATAGACATGAGCATTAACAAAGCCCCCCAAAAAATAGTATAAAGGCATTTAATCGCACAATCAAGGCGGCCAATTGACCGGTCCCGAATGTCAAATGTTCACCGAACTCGCCTCTTAATGAATCCATTGTTACGCGTTCTGTGTGGCATGTGGCACAGTCTTACTGAAAGCACACGTCATGCAAGTCCAGCTCTTTCACTTTGGGCAAAAAAAAAGTTGGATATCATCTCGCGATAGCGCTCACCATTCACAGTTACGTTACGATTCGCATCATCTTTGTAAGTACGGTCCAATAACGCCACTAGCCTATAAACCGCACCAAACTGAGCTTCGTCGCTCAATGAAAGGAGCACGCGATGAACTTTCTTAACAGAGCACTCATTTTGATAATGAAATTCAATAACTTGCAGGTGTTGTTCGTTTGTAAGACGATTCATGGTTAAATTTTAGACCAAACTGAAGATGTTGAACAGTGGAACAAAACACTAAGGAAAAGGGGATACTTTTCTCATATCAATGAATGCAGTCCTATTACAGGTTTAAGCTCAATGATATGGGCCCTCTTTTTTATGCCGAGTCCGAACGGCGTGCCGTAGTTAGAGAAGTTTTAACCTACCTTACAGATTTCACATTTGTAAGGGGATAACCACCGCTAAAAATTTTTTCCTGATGTTCACGCCGGGATTTGAAACAGTTACCATGAAAAATTAAAATATTTTATTCAAAAAAAAGCAGCTGATAACAGATAATTTATTTCTTTGGATTTTGAAGTAATTCATTTAGTGTAGTAAAGTTAACATCAGATGCCCAAATCTTACCTTTGTCTTACAGCGCTTAAAGAGTCAATGTCTAACACTTGAAAGTTGTCGTGCATAATTTGAAGTAAACTGCTATATATGCTGCTACTAAATGCCAAAATTTCATACATGTTTAGAGAAAAATTGTAATAGACATCAAAATACATCATCCCCCCAACCACCTGCCACATCCAGTAGACACTTCAAAGAAGAAAAATATTGCCGCAAGTCAAACAACTTCTTCAAATTTACTACAACGCATAAAAAGGAAAAAACTTTAAAGACGAATGTGAAATTTGACTACTGAGTCTAAAGCAATTTTGATTTGATAAAAATTCGTAGAGTTTGAAGGCGAATATCCCAACCAGGTCGTCTTGGGCGTGCCTTGGCTATAAATCAATTTTCAACATATGATATACATATCTAAATGTGAAAAGAAACACGATTTTCATATACAAAATATCAATTAATAATTTAAATAATAGAAAAACCTCGTGCTTTAATTAAAAACAAATAAAAGCGTGCTAAGTTCGGCCGGACCGCATCTTATATACGCTCCACCATGGATCGCGTTTGTAAAGTTCTTTAAATGACTTTTTCAAATATATATGATCTATATCAAGTTATTGACCGATATGGACCGTACTTGTCATGGCTATCAAAAGTCGAATAAAAACACAACCTCCGAAATTTTAGGCAAATCGAGTAATAATTGCGCCCTCCAAAAGCTCAAAAAGTCAAATTGGAAGATTGGTTTAAATGGCAGCTACTCAGGGAATCAACCGATTTAGATCATACTTGGAACAGTTGGTCCAAAACTCCATATGCAACATTTCAACCAAATTGTATAAGAATAAGAATTTAGAGAGGATCGGTTTATACATTTACAACACCAAACGACCTTCACTTGTAACAAGAATTTATGCAAAATTTCAAGCGCCTAGCTTTACTCCTTTTAAAGTTAGCGTGCTTTCGACAAACGCACAGACGGTCATGGCTAAATAGACATTAAATGTCATGACGATCAAGAATATATTTATACTTTATGGTGTCTTAGACGCATATTTCGCCATCCTATGGTGGAGGGTATAAAAAAACAAAATTGAAAATTGTAACTTAATTTTGTTTTATTTTGTCCGCAGTCGAGATAATTTTTGCGCCTCGGGAAAATGTTCTCGACTGCAACTATTTATACGAAATTAGTATGCCCCATCCTATGGTGGAGGGTATAATAAAGCAAAATTGAAAATTGTTATTATAATTCCGGGAAAATTTGCTCGACTCCGTCTCCACAGCCCTGCTTGATTCGCGAAGGCAAGAAAATTTCGAGAATAATTTGATATTATGCCGAAAAAAAAGTTCTCCAAACTGGATTGCTGTTTCAATCCACTATCGTTTAAGAGAATGATTAAAGAAAAGGGCCCCAAAACACTATTGGCCGAAGCGGCTGTGTAATAATTGGAGTTGCAGTCTTCAATACTTACAATGCATGTCCTGTTAGAAAGATCCATCTAAAAAAAGAAGAATGAATACCAATTTTATATAACTTAGTCAAAAGTATCTTGTGAAGAACTCTGTCAAAAGCCTTACAGATGTCAAAATAAATAGCATGTGTTCTGTGACAAACCTTTTGCTCCTTGTATTTATGTTGCCTTCTAGATTGACAAGAGGTAGATTTAAACTTCACCTTCCAGTTTTATTGTTGCCAAAAATTCAAAAGAAATTTCACTTAGGTTAAGTAACAATTTGTGCAATACTAATTTTAAGGTAGGTTTTAGGCTTCATAAATTTAACCTGATTTCGGTAAGTATTTTAAGCATGTAATTTTAGGTAGATAATTTTAGGTAAATAACTTTAGATAAGTACAAAAAATTCACAATTTTAGGTTTATTAACAATGTGCAATATAGCTTTAAGTAGTTCAAATTTGTAGCAAATATTTTGGTTGATTAAATATTTTTCACTTTGTCTAGTTCTTTATGTGTTTTATTTTAACTTATGTACTTCTACTTTTCCTTATGTTCATTTCTATTTACTTTTCTTGGGTTCACTGCACTTTAACTTTTTTTTATATATGCATGTATGTATGTACGTATGTTATTGTCACGGGGGAGCTATCGAGGCGAACGATTAGATGAACAGAAAAACATTAAAAACATGATTGCAATTGATGACACCAGCAGCCTCTGCTTGCCATTGGAATTCAGCGAAAAATAACAACAAAGCACCTGTAGCCAGTGGCCGCCCGCACATGCATATGTGCGTGTGTGTAAGTGCATATAATGGATGGTCCGCTAGCTACAGTGCTGAAAATTAGATTATGACTACAGTCGACAGCAAAAGTTTAGGACTATCCTAAACATTCTCACCCCCCGTGACAAGTGTATATGTATATCAAGACTTAGGTTTAACATTACTCTCGAGGTAGGTTTCTGATGGGGCCAGTAAGAATGTAGCCAAGAGTGGTTGGATAGGCATAAACATCGCCTAGTCCAGTAGCCACCTTGCCTTCCCTTTGGAGAGCTGGATACACATCAGCGCCAAGCTCCAGATCGATTGGCGTATTAGAGCGTGGGTCCATATCTGCAAGGGTGTTATTGGTGAAGTCCTGGGTCGGGTCATCGATGATTGGATCGGAGTAGGGTCGGGTCGGCAAATTGTCAGTTATTAAGGCGTTCACTCTTAACGCCCAAGGTACTGTTGACATTTCGGGGCATCAGCCTGAAATGCGCAAACCGATTGCCACGATACGTGAATGAACGCAGACCAAGACGCCGATAAGTGGAGTAGGCAATGCGCGACATGGTGGATCCTTGGTTAACTAGGGCCCGAATAGAAGACCACCTGTCGACGCCGTCCTCCGATACCCGTACCGTAGCCGTGGGGACGAATACGATGTCCAGCTTGAGCGATCCATCATCCCGAATAGCTGGTTCTAGACTGTTGTCTAATTGGGACGCTCCATGTAGAAGGGAATGGTGTCTGTAGTTGCAGTGTCGGCACCCGGTGATAGACGGATAATCGGGCGCTAAGTGGCTCCGTGCTAGGCAGTTGCGACAGTAACCACGACGTTCAACGGTCTCATAACGATGGAACGGGGTCAGGCCCCGAAACCTTGCGCAGGAGCTGAGCGCATGATCCTGTTGGCACAGCCCACAGGAATACTGCCAAGTGGTGGGTCTTCCATGCCTATCAACATGTCGTCGATTGCCCGAATGTTGCCGCACTGGTGAGGCTGCTGCCATATCTGAAAAGAGAAGGTTTGGAGGAGTACTTTGTTTTTGGTTAGAGGCGCAACAGCCTAGTCAGGCGGAAAAAAGTTTGACCAGTTTAGTTATGGGTCTACTCAGGGTACCGTGAGGGGTTCTAACGTCGACGACTCGTGTATTTTGGTCGATTCCTGGATAAGTTTTTTCAACGCGGCCCATAACCCATTCAGTGGGAGGAAACCTATCGTCCCTGATAACGACTAAGTCATTTTCTCTAAGATTATCCTGCTGGTGTTTCCATTTTGTTCTACGGTGAAGTTCTTTGAGGTATTCTGACTTCCAGCGCATGCAAAAATATTGAGAAACGATCTTGAGCCGTTTCCATCTATTTGCAAGGGTCAAGTCTTGGTCAGAAACGTTGGGCTCAGCTGGCGCAAGAATGGGTGTTCCGATAAGAAAGTGACCAGGAGTAAGCGGTGAAAAGTCGTTGGGGTCGTCACTAGCTGCACTCAAGGGTCGTGAATTCAAACAAGCTTCTATACGAGCTAATATTGTAGAAAGTTCCTCAAATGTAAAATTCATCTTTGGAATAAGTTTACGAAGGTGGGTTTTGAGAGATTTGACTCCCGCCTCCCACAGGCCACCCATATGAGGGGCGCCCGGAGGTATGAACCTCCACGTAAGATTTTGATATGCGTTTAGCTGTGAGACTTGATTCCGAAGAGTCTTAAAAAGCTCAAGGCGATCTTTTTTCAAAATGTCTGAGGCTCCCACGAAATTCTTCCCATTGTCGGAGTATATACATGAAGGGCAGCCCCGTCGGCCTATAAATCGTGAAAATGCGGCTAGAAAAGATTGTGAGGACAAGTCACTTGTGGCTTCCAAGTGAACGGCCTTGGTAGCAAAACAGACGAAAATACAAATGTAACCTTTCGTTATAACGCATGCACGTCCCGAATAGTTCTTTATATTGAAGGGTCCTGCGAAATCAACCCCAGTGTTATTGAAGGGTCTAGACAATGTAGTTCGCTCAGGTGGCAAGGAAGCCATGATCTGAGACTGCGAATGCTTTCGATACAAAATATAAGTTTTGCAGTTATGGATAACCTTTTTTACCAAAGGCTTTAATCTGAATATCCAGAATTCAGATCGCAAAACTCGGGTCATAAGTTGGTTTCCTCCGTGAAGAGTTATTCGATGTGTGAACTCTACTAAAAGCTGTGTGAGTCTGGCTTCATATGGTAAAAGAATAGGGTGTCTCTCATCGTACGTTAAAACGGGAGACTGTACAAGGCGCCCATTAGCCCGCATTAATCCATTAGAGTCTATGAATGGGTTTAGGGTCAGAAGGCTACTGCTGGAGGAAATTCTAGTGTTTTGTCGTAAATCATGATATTCGGGTGAGAAATAGTTCTGTTGAGTCATAATGAGTAGACGGCGTTTTGCATCCTGAATTTCCTCAGCTGTAATCTCCAAAGATGAAACCCTAAGATGTGATCGATTAGAACCCGTATTTCGCCAAATACGCAAAGTGTAGGCTATCACCCTGTATGCACGAGACAATGATGAAAATCTAATTAATGGGTCTTCAAAGGATGATGTAGCCAAGACTTTAACCGTCTTCTCTTCCAGGTTTGTGTCTTCAGGAACTTGAAAGGCTGGCCACCGATCTTTAGGCAGAATCAACCACTGCGGACCGTGCCACCATAAACTATGGTCTTGCAAGTCGGAAGGTGTGCAGCCTCTACTCGCAATATCCGCAGGGTTACTCTCAGAGTCTACATGGCGCCAGTTCTCATTGCCAACATTTTCCAGAATTTCTGAAACGCGGTTTCCCACGAATGTGCTCCAAGCGCACGGCGGTTTCCTAAGCCACGATAAAACAATTGTGGAATCTGTCCAAAATTGTGTCGTAAATTTCGAAATCTGAAGGTTTGTTATGGTTGCTGAAGCTAACTTCGAGAGCAGTACTGCTCCACATAGTTCGAGTCTCGGCAAAGAAATCTTTTTGATCGGGGCCACGCGGGTCTTTGCGGCTAAGAGAAAGGTGTCGGTTTGGTGGTTGTCATGCTCCACCCTTATATATAAGGCGGCTCCATATGCGCTCTCCGAAGCATCACAGAAACCGTGTACCTCGACCTTGGATCCAGGTGTGAAACGTATCCACCTTGGAATCTTAACCGATTCTATAGCCTCTGAGTTTTTAACAAAGTTCTGCCAATTTATCAGAGTTATTGACTTAAGCGCGTCATCCCAGTCGATTTTGTCTAGCCATACTTGCTGCATAACCAGCTTAGCTACGACAACAATTGGGGCCAACCACCCGCAGGGGTCAAACAGTTTCGCTATTGCCGATAGAACTTCTCTTTTTGTGTAAGATTGTCTAAATTCTCGTGAAGGTTGAGTAAGAGTGAAGTAATCCCCAGAAATATGCCATCTTATGCCAAGGGTCTTTGTTGAGGAGTCTTCAGATAGCTCCAGCCAATTTACGGGAAGCAGTTGTTCTGCCGGTAGATCCTGAATGACTTTGTGATTATTCGACGTCCATTTCATGAGTTTAAAACCAGCCGATTCCAAAGCAACGATTAACTCTTTTCTAGATGCAATGGCTTCTTCGAGTGTGTGGGCCCCGGCTAATACGTCGTCAACATACAGATGTTCTCGTATAATTTTTGACGCCAGTGGATATGTGTCCGTCACATCTTCCGCAAGTTGAAGAAGTGTCCGGATTGCAAGGAATGGTGCGCAATTTACTCCAAATGTGACCGTCAAGAGCTCAAAATCCTCAACTGGGTCTGTTGGAGATTTTCTAAAGAGTATTCTTTGAAACCGGGTCTGACTAGGGTCGAGAAGGATCTGTCTATACATTTTTGTGACATCCGCATTAAAAACATATTTGAAGAATCTCCACTTCAAGATTTGTAAAACAAGGTCTTGTTGCAAAATGGGTCCAGAAAACAAGTTATCATTGAGGCTTTTTTTATTTGACGAAGGACTTGACGCGTTGAAAACAACCCTAAGTTTCGTTGTGAGTCGGTCTGGTTTGATGACCGCATGATGTGGCAAATAGAAATTTGGTGTCTTGGATATTTCATTTGCAGAAATCTTCCTCATATGCCCAAGTTCTAGGTATTCGAGAATGGCGTTATCATATTGCTCCTTGATTTCTTGGGTCTTTTGAAGCTTCCTTTCCATTCTATAGAATTGTGCCATTGCGATATTCCTAGAATTTCCTACCTCTTCACAACCTTTAAAGGGGAGGGTCACAATGTACCTTCCATTTGAGTCGCGTCGAGTCGTTTTTCTGAAGTTTTGCTCACAAAACAGGTCTTCTTCTGACCTTAAAATCTTTTTTGGGGTCTCCTCCACCTCCCAAAAACGTGTCAAAATCTTTTCTATTGAGATTGTGTTGTGTAATGAGACTCGGCTAGCGTCCGAAGTCTCTTGTATGATGGGTCCTCCAATGATCCATCCAAAAACAGTATTTTGCGCTAAGAGCGACCCGATTGATTTCATAGGGGATCCAATATCGAAGATTAAGGGTCCTATATCCATTCCTATTAGAAGGTCAACCGGTTGGCTAATGTAAAATTTCGGATCCGCCAAATCAAGGTTGGCAACATCTCGAAGATGTGCAAGGTCTAATTTGTGTGGAGGCAGATTAGAAGGCAGGGTCTTCAAAACGGGTGCCCACACCTCTAATTCGTAACAGGGGTCTAATCGTGAACGTAATGTAAAAAGACAAGTTTTCGTTGAGGTCTCCGCTACCATTTGGCTAAGCCCCGTGACATGAACTAAATTTCGCCTTGTCGACAGACTCAACTTGTTTTTCAATTTCTCCGAAATAAATGTAGATTGCGACCCAGAGTCAATGATTGCCCTGGCATCGTATAACTGTCCTCGCGATTCTATTTGAACCATGGCAGTGAACAATAGGGTCCCCCTAGGATGACGCTGGCAAATTTGGTTATTCTGGAGGGTCAAGGTAGTAAAGTTGTCATTTTCTAAGTTCGAAGTGGACTGTATAATTGTTGTTAGAGCTGCAGCACTGGTACTAGGACGTACTGCATCTCTCGCTGGGTCTTGACTGCTAGATTGGGTCTGAGTGCCTTTATGTAACATTGTGTGGTGTCGCGAGTTACATTCTCTACAAGTGAATCTACTTTTACAATCCTTTACCCCATGATTGGATGATAGGCAATTATAACACAAGTGAGAAATTTTTACAACGTGAATCCTGTCGTTCACATTCTTTTCTATAAACTTGGGACAATCTCGAATGAAATGTGCGGCCTTGCAAATTTGACAGCTCTGATCAGTTCGAGTTGTCGCTGATTGTGTCATCGTATTGTTGTCTCTTACCCTTGAACTTTGTGCTTTATGTGACACATTTGTTTGAAAATTGTTCACAAATCTGTCTTTTTTCTGATTTTCATATTTATTTTGTGGCTGCCTGGAAAAGGTTGGCCTAATATTGCCCACAGACTCGAGAGTCTTGAATTTATTTGTCAAAAACTTATCGAAATTAGACCACGTCGGAAGAACTTTACAATCTTCCAATGAATTCTCAAAATCTTCCAAAAACGATCTTGGTAACTTTATTGAACAGAGGTATATTAGGATTGGGTCCCATCCCTTAACCTCTACGCTAAGTGTGTCTAGGGTCTGAATACAACTATTTACTGTGCGTTGCAATTTCTGAATTGAGTTGCTAGAGTCTGTGCTAACATTTGGCAGATTGAAAAGAATTTTTAGCTGCTCATTGACTTGCATCCGTTTATTTTCATAGCGGTCAGTCAAATTTGACCAAGCTCGTAGAAACCCGTCGTTAGTCAGAGGAACGTGACTGATGATTTCCCTTGCTTCCCCTGCAGTCTTCTGAGTGAGATGAAAAAGCTTCTCAACGTTGCTTAGTCTTGAATTTTTAATATATATGGCTGTGAAGAGATCTCTAAATGTCGGCCAGTCTGTGTATCCTCCCTTAAATGTGTCTGTATCGCACGGAGGGAGTCTTGAAACTGGCATGAAATCCATATCTTGGGGTCCTGGTGGCGGCTGAGAGTTTCGTTCCACCATCTCCTGGGCAGCCTGATCATTGAGTGCGTTAATTTCGGCGTTTAATGAACTTATGACTCTCATGTAGCATTCCCGACCTTCCTTATAATGTGTCCGAAGCTTAGTCTTGTCTATGGGTGCCTCCTCTGAGGTCGCTGGCATATGATCCCGACAATCCATGTACGTTCTCTTGACATTGCTCCACAGAGAATTTAGTTCTACTCTCATAGCCTCAAGTACATGTACGTTATCCTCATATTTCGCAGCAGAGTATGTGCTGTCGAAATCTACCAAATCATTTATGCTATTTGCAAATTGCTCCCTTTTTGCCTTGTCCATTTTGCCTACAAGTTTCTTGCTTCAAACTTTATTCTTTACTACACAAAGTCAGAGAAGATAAAACAAAATGGTAATCTCAGTCAGTGTATGACCACCTTTCAGAAATGTACTTTTTGAAGGGTCAGATACCGATTTCAGGCACAAGAATGACAAATATACGCAAAAACGTCTTGCTCGTTTAGTAGTGGCGGATTGAAAAACAAACAGGTAATTCTTTCTGTAAATCCAGAAGAACGAGGGATATGAGGCCAGCGAGTCAAAAATATCAATCACAACACCAATTTCTTAAGCCCGGGTCTCGTGGGTGCTTTTTGTAAAATAATCCATATACAAACGAGAACCTTCTAAACAATGAGGTCCGATTCGCAAAACACACTCAAAACCGATAACTTAGTGCTTGAATACTAAAAGATTTTTCGGCAAATGTAGGCGTCTTAAAACAATTTTTTTCTTTTAAGGGTTTGGACAATGTAATTATAAGGCGGTTCCAAAGATTGTGTACGAAAAGCTAAAAAATATTTCTGATTGGACGAGTCTTGAGATCTGGAGCTGGGTCAGAAATGTAAAATTTCCGGTTTCAAACGATTCTTTCCCAATAACTTTATATACGCGGGTCAAACAAATTTTCATAAAAATCAAATTTGCACGGGTCAAACATACAAAATACACAGGGTCAGGCCAAAATGGAGATTTCTCTTGCAGCACCCAATATATTTCGTTGGCTTGTCGCGCCAAAAACGAAAAAACAATCTTGTACTCACTTTGTAATTTTGTTATGTGTGTGTGTATTATGTGAGGGTATACGCCTGCGTGTGTGTAAGGTGACGCTCTGTCTGTCCACTTGTTGGCGCTTATGTGCCTGCTTCCTTACCGTTGTAACGGAATTTTATTTCTGGCAAGGTCTTTAGAGTTCCTTATGTAGAACTGCGAGTTATTGCTTTTGTGTGTGTTTCTTTTTTTTGTACCGACACCGGACGCGTGTTTAATTGGTTTTGCACTAAATTTTTGCTCACAATGTTTTTCGCTCTAGCTTTGTTATTATTTTATTGTTAATATTTTTGTATGTTTAATTTGAACCCACATTCAAATATATGTACATAAATTTTCTCTATTTAGCACTCATTCAGTTTAAAATTCTCTTTGGTAAGTATAATTGATTTTTTGTTGTTTTTTTTTTTTGCACAAAATGAAACTTTGTTAGGGTTAATTATTAAGCATTGAATTTCACCAGGTAAGCTCACGGTTCTTGATAGGGTAAGTATCACAGGTTTAATAGGTAAGTAAATTTATATATTTCTCTTTTTTTTTCGTGTAGTAGGTAAGTAGCACCGATTTTCACCAAGTACATATGTATTTTTCCTTTTGTTTGAATTGTTTAAAATTTATTTAAAAATTTACCAAAAAAAATCACTTCTGGACTAAATCACTTTGGACTCCGTACATTCGTTTTACCAACAAATTCACTTTTTCGGTTCGAAGGACCATAATGTTCTGTGACAAACCTTTTGCTCCTTGTATTTATGTTGCCTTCTAGATTGACAAGAGGTAGATTTAAACTTCACCTTCCAGTTTTATTGTTGCCAAAAATTCAAAAGAAATTTCACTTAGGTTAAGTAACAATTTGTGCAATACTAATTTTAAGGTAGGTTTTAGGCTTCATAAATTTAACCTGATTTCGGTAAGTATTTTAAGCATGTAATTTTAGGTAGATAATTTTAGGTAAATAACTTTAGATAAGTACAAAAAATTCACAATTTTAGGTTTATTAACAATGTGCAATATAGCTTTAAGTAGTTCAAATTTGTAGCAAATATTTTGGTTGATTAAATATTTTTCACTTTGTCTAGTTCTTTATGTGTTTTATTTTAACTTATGTACTTCTACTTTTCCTTATGTTCATTTCTATTTACTTTTCTTGGGTTCACTGCACTTTAACTTTTTTTTATATATGCATGTATGTATGTACGTATGTTATTGTCACGGGGGAGCTATCGAGGCGAACGATTAGATGAACAGAAAAACATTAAAAACATGATTGCAATTGATGACACCAGCAGCCTCTGCTTGCCATTGGAATTCAGCGAAAAATAACAACAAAGCACCTGTAGCCAGTGGCCGCCCGCACATGCATATGTGCGTGTGTGTAAGTGCATATAATGGATGGTCCGCTAGCTACAGTGCTGAAAATTAGATTATGACTACAGTCGACAGCAAAAGTTTAGGACTATCCTAAACAGCATGTATTTGTGTACCTTCTTTGAACAAGTTATGGTCTAATTTTAAAAGAGAACAACATTAGTTGCTATTAAACTCATGCAGAGAAGATGAAAAAAATAGGTTAATTGAAATATAAAGCGTTCTCTACACAATATATTTAAAACAGTTCAGAGATACTGGAAAATTTAGAAATTCAGATGAACAATATCGAATTAGAAATCATAAAAAATGTCTACAGTCGTAAATAGCGTATAGAAGGTTTTCTTCGACAATTATACTTAAAATTATATGGACAGTGTTTGATAATAGCAGCAAACTTGTGTAAACCAGCGGTTATCAACCGTACAAAAATGGAACAATAAATAGTTTATAGTGACGAGTGGAATTTGTTTTACAGCTTTTCATCTTCACAGGTTGCTTTAAATCTATGTAGTACACGCAAGGAAATTTTTAACTATAACAGCAAACAATTTGCTACTCAAAGAGAATTAAAAATATCAAAAAGGTTGCTGTTACAAGTGAAAGTCGGCTTAATGTGGGACATTAGCAATTTAATGCTAAAACAGCAAACATAATCTGCTGGCGTTAGATTGTTAAAATATGTATGACATTAGCCCGAAGATACCATAAATATTTCAAAAACTTGTATATTACATCTTGTCGTTTCACTATAAGCGTATTTAGCGTAGAATTTTTCAATTTTTCTATAATGTATAATTTTTTATTGATTTCAAATAACGCCTGACAAAATATCTTCCAAAACCATATTTATGTTTAGAAACAAAAAATGTACCGCCTAATACTCACAAAAATGAATATTTTTATTATATAAAAATGCTTGAGCAAACATTTAGAGGTACAGCAATTTTAATTTCGAATCAGCAGGCTCACTGTGTTTGCTGATATCAGCAAACTATTTTATCTTTGGTAATTAATGCAGTCAAACAAACACACAGAAAAATTTGTTAATAAAAACTGTAAAAGTGTTTGCTGTAACAGCACAAAGCCTGCTGAAATGTAAATTGTTAAAAAGTTCAAAAATGTCATAAATATTTCAAACATTTTTTTATTCCATATTTTTTTTAAATTTTACTTGCACACAAATTTCGAATTTTCTACAATTTGTCAATATTTGAACGAATTTAATTAACGGTAATCAAAATAACTACGATAATTATGCTTGCAAAAAAAATTATCGACTAAACTTGCAAAATTTCGTTTTTAACATATAGCAAATGCCTTAATTGTTGTTCCACAGTCGTGGTATAGGGTATAACAATTATGAAGAAATTCATATTGAATGGCATATGGGATAGAATTATTTCATGTAAATCTTCTTCATGTATAAGTTAAAGCGAGGCACGCTCATACTCGACAGTTAAAGCCACTGACGCTCTGCCGCTGTCATTTCTCGCTTAAGCTTAACAACTTTATTTGAAGCTGTGATCTTTCCGATCCATACTACCAAGTGTAACAGATAGCTCTGCTGCGGCCAATGGGTTCGTGTGTATGCGTCTTTTAACATGGATGGATACCATATGCTGACCTATCATAGTTGCGCTGAGCTCTGCTGCGATCAGTCTATAGCTAATCGTTGGCACAAACAGTTCGCAAACATTGTCGGCGCGGAAAAGAGGTTCGTCACTACTAAGTCTAAAAAGATTTATCAGTGTTTGTGTACTTGTGTTTGTTAACGTGTGAATGTTCGTTCAATAGTGTTTACTTGGCCTTTTAGCAAGCAGGCTTAATCTAAATACGGAATTTGTTCCCATGTACAAATCCCCAAGTTGGGAGTGTTGTGCTAGCACCATATTGTGCCATTTCTGTGATATTTGAGAGAAAAAAAATTTAAAACAGATTGCAAGACTTAACAAACAAACCACAAAGCTTAGTAAATTTGGACGGACCACCTAGGTAAGTTCTTACACTTCCTACATTGAGCTTGTGTGCACATCTAGTCGGGTTTTCCACAAAGTGGCTAGCGAACTGAAGCAAATCCGAGCTCTCTTTGTGACTCACGTTTTGAATTCGTTCCGGTTTGAGACACATTTCGCAATAAGTTCCGAGCCATTGAGTATCTCTTTTCTGGCTCAATGCTTCGACTCACCACAGATCTTTAGTTATTCCAACAGAAATACACAACCACACACATAAATACTCTCATGTTTGTTGGCATAGCGCATGGGCTACGAGGCTGTGTGAAGTTTTGTTTACACTTCCATTGGAATGGAGCCCAAGGTCAAGGCAAAAGACGCTAAACAAGCGCATGAACCCAATCCACACCGATCTTCTTCGACAGTTTATTTGGCATTTAGCTGTGTAGGGCAAGTTTTGTACTTATTGCAACTCTATATGTAACTGCGTTGCCATATCTGCAATGTTTGACGGGCATATGTTTTAGAATAAAACAGAGTATTCTGTTCAGCTTTCGGAATAGTTGCATTTAGCAAAATAAAATTAATCAAAACTGGTTCCAAAATATCATATATCAATAAATCTTTTTTTTTAAGTTCTTTTAAGCCATTAGCGTAAGACAGACTTTTGTTTATTTCACATCTTTTTAGTTCATACGTTTTTTTTTTTTGTTTATATGGAGTTTGACAGATTTGCATGAAATGTGGAACAGAATACCAACCTCTAGTGTGACATAACAGTGAAGTGGCGATAGGACGAGCGGCTTATTGCTTTAGGTCTGTTCGAGTACTTTTACGGTAAAAATTTGCCATTATACTTTTTTGAAAAAATTTGCCATCAAAAGTACGCGGGCGACTTCATTTGATAAATTGTTTTTGCCAGAAAAAGGTTGCTGCCTTGACGCCTCTTGAATAGTCAATTATTATTATTTTTTAAATCTCAGGCTTTTTTTCTTTTTGTGTTAACTTTAGTATTTTCATTATAAAGCTGACCTTCATAACACTTCTGTTCAAAGTTGCCAATTCCTTTCTGCTAAAACCTCCCAGCTAATATTACCATGTTCTCAATTTTCGGTCTGTCAATTAAAGTACGCGAATCACTTTCAGTAAAAATTTGTGCAAATGACCACAAATTTTAGAGTACACAAACACGCTTTTCGTTTCATGAAAAAATTAAAAATGTGGTACACAGGGCTATATTTTGACTTGAATCGATTTGGGATTCAGCTTCCATGTCCATATTACATCCTTTATGAGCTTTAATAGATGCGGCTGTCACTATTTTAGCCCCATTTTCATCAAAATCGGTTCAGATTTTCATAAAGATCCCCTAAATATTATTGTCTGTGCATGCCACAAGTTTGATTCGATTACATTACATGTTCTGTTTAATGTTTTTCAAATGACATAGAAATCTAATCAAGTTTAGATATGCATACCCTGAAGCTACAAGTTTGGTGCGATCTTTACCAAATTTTCGTTTTATTTGGGGTCAAAAACGTTGTATATCCTCAGTTGGATAGTGTCCAACTTCCGCAAAAGGAAATAGTTTTTTGTAAATGCCAAACAAAATGGCCTCTGGGATTTCCAGTTCGGTTTTCATTTATTTTTGGTTCACAGAAACAATCATGGTAGGTTTTCCGTGTAAATTCCATAATCAAGTTGTGGCCACTTGAAGAATATTCTCTCGACAAATATTTGAGGATTGGAAAATTTGACTGAACATTAGGCAAATGTATGTATATAACTCAAACCGTTATGATTTAGGCTCTTCTCTCATTACAAAAAATAGCTTCCTGGACTCTGACGCCCCATGAAACCCAAAATCTCATGTATACATAGATTCCGCGACAAAGAGAAAACATATGCTAAAATAATTAAACTACCGCAAATTTCCAAACCATAATTTTAACAAAAGCTGCTACATCGTGGTCTCTCCGGCTTTTTTCCTAGTACAAATGCATACAAGTAATCACATATTTATTAACACGTCTCTGCATACACACGTAGTATGTGCTTACTTCCCAGTAGCCTAGGCCGCTAATTTCAAAACTATAGTTCCAAATTAATCAAAACTGGTTGCACTTTTAGTTACTATCATATTAAGCAACTGGTGAATTTAACATGAGCTTGTTATTGTAGTAACCAGTTGACCTTGGAAATAGTACTTCTGCTAATTCCAGCAAACTAGATCGTAAACGTATTCCTTCACCTTAGTTGCATAAATAGTTAGAGTGAACTTTATCTCCCGCCAGTACATACATATAGTTTGAAATAATAAAAGTTGGATGTATGATTGCCAATGTCCCTGGAACTACTAAAGAATGTACAGCGGTCAAAAAAAGTATTCATCATTAGCAAAATTGATAATAAATTCACTTATTTTGGGTAATTGAAGAAAATTTAAAGTAAACAAATAATGCAGTTTTATGCAATAGTTTATTTTTCGTAATATGTTTTAAAATAAATTCAAAAAATAAATTTAATTAGCGCAAAAAATGCAATTTTATATAATAACACCAAAACCAGAACAAAAAAAGTATTCATCATTGATGTGCTATCATCAAAGTCAAATTCAAATATTATTTGGGAATCCCCCTTTTCTGTTTTATTTAGTAAAGGAGGCTTTGCCCTTGACAGCAAATATTTAATTTCATTGAAAATATAGTTTTTGTCAAAATGGGTCGTAAGCAAAACGAGGTTTCTGATGAGGTAAAAGTTTTGATAATAAAACACCACAGGAATGGTTTAACTCAAAAAACTATCAGTGAAATATTAAATAGACCACGATCTACTATACAATCCATCATCAGAAAGTGGACAGAAACGAAAACTGTTGACAATAAACCAAGATCTGGTCGACCAAAAGCACTTTCAGTTGGAGATGTGCGTTGGCTAGTGCGGCAAGTTCAGAAAACTCCGAAGACAAATGCGACCATTCTTCGTAAAAACACTATGGAATATTTAGGGAAGGAAGTTACTACACAAACAATTCGAAATACACTCAAAAGGCATAGTTACAGAGGAAGAACTGCACGTAAGAAGCCCTTTATAAATAAAATAAACCGAGTGAAAAGGCTAAACTTCGCAAAAATGTATGTAAAACAGCCCGAATCATTTTGGAAAACAGTCATTTTTGCAGACGAGAGCAAGTTTAATCTTTTTGGGTGCGATGGAAAGGTCATAGTGTACAGAAAACCAAATACAGAGCTTGAAGAACGAAACACAGTTGCTACTGTAAAACATGGTGGAGGTGGTTTAATGGTTTGGGGGTGTATGGCGGCTTCAGGAGCGGGAAATCTTGAAATTATTAATGGAGTAATGGATCATAAGTATTACATTGACATTTTAAAGAGGAATTTAAAAGATAGTGCTGTAAAACTCGGGCTTGGTAATAACTTTCAATATTATCAAGATAATGACCCCAAACATTCTGCTTTAAATACCAAGATGTGGATGCTGTATAACTGCCCCAAAGTCATTAAAACTCCTACTCAAAGTCCCGACTTGAACCCAATTGAACATCTTTGGGAACATCTCGAACGCAAATTGAGAACGCGCAATTTTTCGAGCAAGAGTCAAATGCAACAGGTGATAATGGAGGAATGGACTAATATAGACCAAAATACAACCGCTAAATTAGTCCAATCGATGTCAAACCGTTTAAAAGAAGTTATAAGACGCGGTGGTCGAATAACAAAGTATTAATTTTTTTAAATTATGTTATTTATTTTTTTGTTTTTTTGCAATGATGAATACTTTTTTTGTTTAATTTTTTGTGTTCAGCTGTAAAATGGCCCTTTTTGTTCCAATAAATACTATTTTTTTCTTTAAAAACAATGAGATTGTGTGCATATATATCACACAAGCACTACTGCATCATTAGTTTAATATGTTTTTATTCCAATTGTCTTTTGTAGACTTATTAAAAAAAAAACATTGAATGATGAATACTTTTTTTGACCGCTGTATGCTAAACACGAATATTCTACGGCAACAGTCTTAATGGAACAGCGTTAAAAGTTTGGTCGTTTTTTGGTGGTTTAAATTCTTTTTTCCACGCAAGAAGCACAAGCTTTGTTTTAGACCGACCTCTATCAGCAGTTCTTATTCCTATTTGGGTAGATAGTATTTGAGGGCCAAATGCAAAAATAACTCATTTCTTATAATTTTGCGTAATATGAAACTGCAGGGACAAAATTGGCTCTGAAAGTTAGCTACTCAACTAGATGATAGTGCCAACTGGTTCTTGGCTGGACAACTGGGTTTACAGATACAATTGTATGTATGTTATGATATTTATGTACGATAATTATGTATGCAAGTGTAACATTACATTTATATGTGACCTTCATAATATGATGTGGATATTGGCAAGTGTGGTGGTGGTCGAAAAAGTAGTTACACTGTATCAAGTTTATTTGACACGTTTGAAAAAAGGTTGCTTCTCTTACAGCTTTTTACGTCATATATTCTGAGTGAGAAGTGGCGTTAATAGAAAGTTTTTCAACGGATGCAAAGTGAACAACGGACACAGAGAATGTCAACTTATAAAATTGTATATACCTAGCCCAATAATATCTTGAGTATATCCCTTAATAAAATACAAAAAGAGGTCCAAGCGATTCCCCTGTGTCCTATTTCTATATATACTCTTCACCATTTGCTCTAGACTGAAAAAATTAAAAACTAGGTTCAATTAACAAATTTGTGCATTCCATTAAAAATTTTCCTGAAATCGGTCCTGTAAGCAATTTATATTATTGATTAACAATTTTGCAATTTTAATTAATGTTAAACTCAAAAATCCAATTTAAATGGTTACACCATAAACCAATTATTTGGAAGTTACACTTTTTTAAGCCGCTCTTTTACATTTTTTTATAGAAACAAGTAAAAACGTGTAGAGTTCGGCCTTGCCGAACATTAGATGCACACTACCATGGATAAATTAACCATCCTCTTTTATAACAACTCCACTACCATATCCATAGTAATAAGCAAATGGGGTCTGGTCTGGATCATATATGATTCAGGGCCCGAGAACTCTTATACAAGCCAAAGTTTCAGCGAAATCGGGCAACAAATCCTTTTTTTTTGGGATTTATACCCTAAATTGGAAGATCGGTCTATATGGCAGCTCATATTATAATCTGATCCAGACCATCTACTTGTCGGATGACGTGGGTCTTAAGACAAGTTTCAGCCTATTATGTGCTTAAGACCCTCTATATGGCAGCTATATTTAAATATAGTCTGATATATGTTCTATTGTTTAAATCCTTGTTTATTGTTTTTTTTTTTTGCTTCTAATATTGTTTTGAAATATTTAATTACTCATAAACATATTTTTATGCTTCTTAATCTTGATTGGCAGAAATACAACTACCCCTCCATATGGATCAATATTTCGAGATATTATACGCAAAATGCTGATGTTTGATATCAATAACGATTTATTTCAATATGAAAGTATTTTCTTAACTATACACATTGCATGTGGCCGGAGACGAAAATTTTGTGAGGCGCAAAGAAACGAAATATCCAACTACCAATACGAAAAATAAAAATGTTTATTATCTAATTAAACGCACATAGTTGTACCATTAAGATTCTCTCCGCTTACGAAAATAATCAGTTTTTTGTTTGTTTTTAACCCATTTTAGACAAGTGTTGCGTTTTCGCTTTAGTGACTTGGCGGCCATTTACGTGTATGTATTGGCTTTTGATTGCGGACTCATATTCAAAGAAACACTGTTTACGGTATTTTTATTATAATTTTTCGTAAAATAAGGCAAGGATAAATTTAATTTCGGAAAAAGTGTATAAAATTACACTTTTATATATTTTGGTAGAAAAAGAGAAATATTTCATAATTTTAGTTTTAATGCAACGCAAAGTCGACTAGAAGTAAACAAATTTTTAATAAAAAATATTTCTTTTCAATTCAATTTTCGGTATTAAATATGGTGTTTTCGTTATCTGTTTTTCAAACCCAGTTTATCGGGAACTATACAGGGATCCGAAAGCTTCTTACATGTGAAGTTTCAAGGCGCTTGCAATACACAGGCCAAGTCACCGAAATTAAAGTTTGCTTAAATTTGACATCAACATCTAAACCGATTGCTATGAAATTCTCCAGTGATATCCAGTCATAAGAAATTGCTGACAATCTTTTGAGGATCGGTTAACAAGAGACTAAAATATTTAAAATATTGCAGTACGTATTAGTCAACATCGGAACAAAACGTATGGAAGAGCTATATCTAAATCTGAGGCCACCGTAGCGCGGACGTTAGCGTGTCCGCCTAAGACGCTGAATGTCTGGGTTCGAATCCTGGCGAGAACATTAGAAAATTATTCAGCGGTGGTTATCCCATTTGAATGCTGGTGAAATTTGTGAGTTACTTTACCACAGAGGTGTCGCACTGCGGCACGCCCTTCCGACTCGCCTATAAAAAGGAGGCGACTTGTCGTTGAGCTTAAACTTGAATCGGACAGCACTGATTCATATGTGAGAAGCTCGGAATTTTCATGGGCAAATTTGCAATTTGCACATCGAAATCTGAACTGACTTCGACTAAAAACGATGCACATTAAAATCTATAAAATAAAATGTTGTGCAAAGGTTTGAGCAAATCTGTCAACAGAGTGAAAATTGGATGATACATGCATAAGGGGGTTACATCTTAATCAGATGAAAATTGCGAACTCCACGTTCTACACTCAACCTAATTTGTTATTCAAAACAGCAAAAATGTTTGCTAAACAGCAGCTTTTGTCTGCTGAAAATGGGAAAGCAGACAATACTGCTGTTTTTGCAAACATTTCATTCTGCTATTTCAACTATTTCAACAGCAAAATCTGCCTTTTTTGAGTACACAAGTCTGCTGAAAAAAAATTGTATGCTACTTTTTATGGTTGCCTGTTACTCGTTTTTATTACTTTAGGCAAAATATAAAAATTTTGTTGGAAGAGATGATTTTAATTTGTGGAATGTTACTGTAAAGAAGCTAACTGATCCATTCATTGGTATACATTTCGAATAGTGGCTGAGCTAGCTCGCATTTTTTGTTATTGCTTTACTAATGTGCACATGACTGACATGGTTATGAAAAGTTTACATTCTAAACATCCGCTAAGACACACATTTACATATGTGTTCTATTTTTTCTTCTAACATCCCTTTCATAATTAAGCTACAATCATTTTCAGCAAACAACACACTTTTCATCAGTAATCCTGCTACTCTAAAATTGCAGTACTACTGCTGTAAGAGCAGAAGTGCTGCTGCAATAGCAGGAAAATTTACTACTAATATTCAGCAGACAGTGTTTCCTATTTTCTGCCAACTGTTTTGCTATGAGTAAATTTCGCCATATTGTTTTATTTAATCTATATAAAAATCTGAAAAAACTTAAGTGGACTTTTGTAAACAAAAAATAATCTTTAAGATTAAAATGTTCTCATTAAATTCGATTTCTTAAAATTCAATAGATTGCGGGTGGTGTTTGATAGCCCCCCAGGAAACATGTTTTCCGTACATTTCGATGACTTGTAAATGGTGTTTCTATCCAAAAGAAATATTTTTCGGTGCATAACAAAACAAACTTAAATTAACCACAAATCTATTAATTCAGGACACGGACTCTCATTTTAACATTTATCGGAATGTGTAAAGAAGGTGGAGACTGCGAGTGCAGCCAAAAGTACAAATTGAGTTACTTATTGCTGCAATTCAATTGATGTCACAATACATCGTTTAATTGCATTCGGAAAACAAAAAATCACGATCCATTCATTTCATTGTAAGCTTCATGCCAAATTGAATTAAAAATCATGTTCATAATGATTCATTTGAAACAAAAAAGTCGCCACAAAATCCTCCACGCCATTACATATGAGAAGATATTGCAACCAATGCAGAGGTAAGAGAGCAGAAGGACTTTTCAGGTCATACCAAAAAACATCACGGAATCTGGGGTGAATCCAGCTAGAGAAGGGTGTTGCAATGATCCACAATGAGTCTAATTTAAACTTTGAAATCCAAACAACAGCCTGCTTTTGCTATTCCTATTTGTTGTTTCTAAAGTCGCAAAAGTGCAAAAGTCCAGATGAACACACAGTACGTCCTAGTCTGGTTTTGTTTCTTCGACCTTATTATTGTATAAAAATAAACTTAAAATAAATAAAGATTATATTCTACTTAAATTGTAAATAGTAAATTTCAGATGGACAATGTTACTGCCCTGTCTATTCATTATTGCTTGTCTGCTTGTATAGGCGCAATCAGGTCAATATAGCTTAGGTTTACTACCAATAAAGCGTTGAGTAAAACTGGACAAATTAGCTGGAGAGAAAATTAACTGAATAAGTGTCCATCAGTGCTAATGCAGTGAGATTCCCTTCTGAGTTATCATAACTGAAAATAAAAGTGAGTTACATAGACTATGAAATGTTAAAACAGTAGCATTGGCGACAGTACTTAATGGCCATAATTAAAATAAAACTTCTATGACGAATTACCACTGCGACGGTTGGATACTTAAGCACTCCCAAGCCTTAAAAAAGTGATAGATTCGTTTGCCAGATATCATCTTCAGCTTTTTAAGACTAAATGTAGTTGAGTCAACATCAGAGAGGCATGAGATTCAAATGTTATTCCCTCAGAATGCAAGAAGGGAATCGTGGTCACGATCCCAAAGAAGGTTGACCTCACCCAGTGTAAAAACTGGAGAGGTATAATATCTTCAGCTTTTTAAGACTAAATGTAGTTGAGTCAACATCAGAGAGGCCTGGGATTCAAATGTTATTCCCTCAGAATGCAAGAAGGGAATGTTGGTCACGATCCCAAAGAATGTTGACCTCAACCAGTGTAAAAACTGGAGAGGTATAATATTGATAAGCGCAATGAATAAGGTTATGGCAAACCTTCTCCTTCAGAGCATTTCGCCTACACTTGACTGCATTCTTGTGCCGACCACGTCAACTTATTGCGTATAATCGTTGATCAGTCTGCAAAACTTAATACACGCCTTTTATTCATCGACTTCGAGCGGATCGGACCACAAATGTGATTTTTACAGCCATAAAAGGCCATATAGGATGAAAGATATATATGGGAGCTATATCTAAATCTGAGCCGATTTTTATGAAATTTTGCACACACATGAAGTTGAAGCACCTCTTGCCAAATTTTGTAAAGATCGGACCAAAATTGTGGTTTCTTCAGCCATAAAAAGCCATATCGGATGAAAGATATATATGGCAGCTATATCTTAATCGTAACCGATTTTGTTCAAAATCAATAGAGTTCGTCCTTAGGCCAAAAGGAGAATTGTGCAAAATTTCATGACAATTGGACAATAAATGCGACCTGTAACTTGATCACAATAATACATGGACAGACAGACGGCAGACAGACACAGCTAAATAAATCGAATCAGGATGTGATTCTAAGCCGATCGGTGTACTTATAAATGGGTCTAGCTCTTCACCTTTTAAGCGTTGCAAACAAATGCACAAATTTATATTACCCGTTACCACAGTGGTGGTGTAGGACATAAAAATGGGGTTGATATTCACTACGGCGCTGTGTTTTCATTATATTGTACAGTTCGCTTTGAGTTCTTTCTTACAACGCTTGTACCACGTGTGAGCTAACATGGGTTGAGACGACTTGAGACAGTTCGTAGTTCAATCGATTATCCACAATCTAAATAATTTGCATAGTTGACCTACATTGTTGGGATTGCTGCGGAAGGAGTGCTTTATATAACAACGTCACTTAAGCCACTGAATAGTTCACCGTATTTAGTAGTCCTTTGCAGTCCTTCCGCAAATGCAAAACTACTATTCGAGTCCGTTCTAACGTTCGACATCTGCTTGTCAGGGGCAACGTGGCATTACTTAGCATAAATTGTAAAATGTAAAAAAATTCTGAAATGCAAGTGCTTGTGATGCTGCTCACTTCGATGCGGCGACATTACTTGAAGAGCTTTCGACCTGTAAGTGATTCAATTATTGCACACCAAACGTCCCCTCCCACGAACATGGATTTAAGCCAGTCACTTTATTATTGTTGCGTGTCATCAGATAAGCGATTGTTAGTTCGAATTACGTGGTAGCTGAAGTGGATGCGAGGGGCAGTTGTCATGGCAGATAGCATGTAAATTAAACTGTCAGCTACTCAAATACTATGCAGCGAATTTTCATATCTTCAAGACGAACAATCAGGGGAGATGGGGACGCCTTTCGAATTTGAACTTGGAATTTGAACAGCTATTGGAGCGAAACGAAATTTACTCCATTTGCCAATTGTATGGGGAGCATACGCTTCGTTGGACATATTTTACCTGGACACATTTAATGTGACTTTAAACTCGAAACATTTAATGATCCTTTTTGCCCAACCAATTCGCAAATCACATTTTCCGATTTGTGTGTTTGAATGGTTCGAATCAATTTCCTTTTCCATGCTTCGCAGGCAAGAAAGAAGGAATCCAAAAGTATCCGATGCATATGCTAATGAAACGAATTTTGTCAGAATGTTCCACCATCCATGCCTGCCGCCGCACATAAAATCCTTGCGGATTGAGATATTGCCGTTTAGATTCCGGCACAAAACGATGATTCTTCGTATTTTAATATCCAAATTAATTTTATGGGCAAAAAATAGCACTTTGTGTATGGGTGGGAGGGCATTTGGGCGTTTGGGCGTGGGACATGCGACGTGGGTATGTGTGTTTGTGTTTGGACGTCTTCAAATTCTTCAGTCCCCAAGGGAATGACATGGAATAAAAAACATCTCGTTTTTGAAATCGTTATCGATTATTAATAAAATACGAATTTGTTATGGGCATCATGTTGAGGTTATAAGTGATTTTCTCCTGCCGGTTACAGAGAAGCCTGTAGAAGCCAAAAGGGCCGTATTGAGTTAGGATTCAGCTCAACAGCAACATATGTACATGGAGAAGGTTCTAAAGGGTCATGTCGATATAAATTCATTAAAAAGGGATGCAGCTTCCTTGTACGTACCTAACCAGTCAATATGAATTCTAAGTATGTGAGGATTTATTTCCAATACGCAGAGCTACGGCTACAGCCATCGCCATGGCAAAGCTCTTCATCCCCAAAAAGTTAACCCCAAACAAGGAAGAAACTCGTTGTACAAAACTTGACGGCCTGCCTTCACTTGGCTGGTGGCGGCGGAGACCGGCGAGAAGAGATTATCTCGTGCGTCACCGAGTGATTTTTGCCCATTGAATATTTTATGTTAATTCCCTTTTATGTAGGGGTTAATTAAAATTATTTCCATTCACCCCAAAGCCGTATTATTTGATTTACTTTAAATTATGCCATCTTACTCTACGATAAATGGCATATTAGCACAATGACTGCAAATACATAGTGAGGAGTTAAACCGCAATTTTGTTGAAGAGAACAAATCTGCCACCAGAGATGTAAATGGATTGCCACTTATGGTATCCTTGCAATTAATAATTCTCGAGGCATGACATATTTGCAATGGTTTTCAGTATTATATCGACTTTAATTACGCAAGAAAATGTATACTTACTTTCGGACGAATGTTTATAGCGAGCCCAAGATGTTCAGTTGAAGTAGTCTGTTCGACAGCTTTTCCCAAATATGATTGTACTTGGATCGTATTCTCCACGGGTATAAGTGGGTCGAGGCAATTTTTATAGGCTCTTGAACATTTAGTTGTGAGATCGGCCCATTTTCGTACTAAACCTGCCTGTGCAAAGTTTTATACAAATTTTTAAGGACTGTAGCGTGATTATAACAAACAGACGAACGCATATGACTAGATCATCTTAGAATCAAGAATATATTCATTTTGTAGGATCGGATATGCATATTTCGATGTGTTGCTGACGCCACATCGGTCTGTATAGCGGCTGTATTAAAAAATTGTCTTATTTTGACCGCGAAAGGCAGGCATATCAATTGGTCTAATACATACAACTCCCTCTTTCAAATTTCAGCGCAATCGAGGTAGCCTTCGGGAGATGGGGCGATACTTAACTTGCCTTTTGACTAAAAAAAGGCAGTAATTACAACGAACAGATCTTCAATTATATCAAAACTGTAGGGTTGTAAATGGGAATTTCGGCGTGTTGCAAACCGATGAACAAAATTAGTATAACCCAAACCCAAAATGAAAATATGTCCCAAAAAGGTGTACGGGGGGCTCAAATTTTTCCGTTTTACTATCAAAATAAGCAAATTGTGGCTCATTTGCTGAAATTTAAATTAGATGTATCGTAAAAAAAATATTTTTTTAGGGGTTTATGTGTGAAGGCCACCAAAGCGGAGAAATTATTTTTATTGGTGGTTATTCCCTCCTAATGCTAGCGACATTTGTGAGGTACTGTGTCATATAAAGACTTCTCCCCAAAGAGACGCACTGTGGCACGCTGATGGGACTCGGCTATAAAAAGTAGACCCCTTTGAGCGTCAACTTGAATCGGACAGCACTCATTGATATGTGAGAAGTTTGTCCCATGTTCATGATTAAATTTGCATGTGCACAAAACTTTAAGATTAATTTTTGTATAATAAATAAATACAATCGTTAATTCATTTTCAATAAATTTTCGGTTTTACATTTTATAAAAATGACCACAAGTCATAATAGAAGTATGTACATATGTACATAATTTTCATTTTATCCATTAAATATGTTTAAGTATATAGTTAGAAATAGCATTTTAAATACACGACTCAATGTTTTAATGATAACAAAAACAAAAAAATACTGTGCATTTAAATTCTTAGAAATATGTTTACCTTCGAGGTATTTTTATAACCACCATCATAGGATGGGGGTATACTAACCTAGTCATTTCGTTTGTAACACCTCGAAATATTCGTCGAAGACCCAATAAAGTATATATATTCTTGATCGTCTCGACGTTCTAAGTCGATCTAGCCATGTCCGTCCTTCCGTCCGCCCGTCTGTCGGAAGCACGATAGAGGTCGATAAAGCTAGCCGCTTTAAATTTTGCACCGATACTTATCGTGTCGTTGGGATTTGCAAATGGCCCTTATCGGTTTAAATATAGATATAGCTCCCATATAAACTGATCTCCTTATTAGATTTCTTCTATCTTGACTTGAAATTTTGCATGTAGTGTTCTGTAATGACTTTCAACACCTGTGCCAAGTACGGTCTATAACCTGATACAGCTCCCATATAACTCGATCTCCTTATTAGATTTCTTGAGCCCCTGGAAGCCGCAATTTTTGTCCGATTTAGTTGAAATTCTGCATGTAGTGTTTCGTTGTAACTTTTAACAGCTGTACGGTCCAAATCGATATATAACCTGTTATAGCCACCATATAAACCGATCGCCCGATTTGATTTCTTGAGCCTTTACAAACCGCAATTTGTGTCCTATTAGGCTGAAATTTTGCATGTGGTGTTCTGTTATGACTTCCAACAATAGTGCCTAGTACGGCTCAAATTGGTCTACAACCTGATATAGCTTCCATATAAACCGATCTCCCGATTTGACTTCTGAAGTCCTTACAAGCCACAATTTTAGTCCGATTTAGCTGAAATTTTGCACGCGGTGTTCTGTTACGACTGTTACGACAATAAATGTGCCAAATACTGTCCAAATCAGTATATAACCTGATATAGCTCCCATATAAACCGGTCTCTCGATCATCCGTGTTCGGTTCCTAGAAGCTTTAATTTTTGCAGGTTTGACAGAAGTTTGGTATGTAGAATAAAAGTATGCCCTACAACAAAATTTAGTTTGTATAAATTTTGAGCAGAATCCATGGTGGGTTCCCAAGATTCGGGCCGGCCGATCTTAGCACGCATTTACTTATTTTAAAGTATTTTTACATGTAGCATTTTGTGAGATGTCCCAAATAAATTGAAAAATAATTTCTAAAACTAGGGCGATTTTTATAAATTATTTTGGTCTACGGCGATTTCTGCATCGTGCGATAAAATAAAACTGAAAATGTTTTCAAAAAATCATCTGACGCATCAACACTTTTTTGATGCATCATTTCTTCTTAGATATGGCAGAAAATGAATTTTTTTTCAAAAAACATGAAATAAAAAAATTAAACTATATTGCGGGGCTTGACATGTTTCAATGTTAACTATTGAAAAAAGTACGTTGCCTTCTCCTACTACTTTTTTCTTTTACATATTTTTCTCTAAATTCAGTTAACTTCCAATTTCGAAATCGAACCAGATATTGTAAATTCGCCGACGAATATCGCATTAAGACGACACTTTGGGGTCTGTTTACACGTTGATGTTACACCCCAAATTTTAAAACGATATACCGTGTTTGGACCACCCCAACCCTTTAAACACTCCAATATGAGATGAATTCCAATCGGATTGGACGCGATAATTCTAAACGATTTTGATAGACTTCGATAGAGTTGTTCTGATGAGTTATAAAACATAACAATTTTGGGCGTAGTTGTTGAAATAACTACAGCTATATAGGTGCAAAACGGTCGAAGGAACTATATCTTAATCTGAATCGATTTTATTACAATTCACTTTTAATACCAAAAGCTCTTATAGAATGATTTGTGCTAAATTTCGTGAGGATTGTAAAAAAAAATAATTTCATATACGAAGCAGAACACCTGAATTTAAGTCTGTATGTCGATGGTGTCGACTTAATCCAATATTCGTCGGCGTATTTGCAATATCTGGCTCGATTTCAATCCTTTACAATCCTAACAGATTATATAATTCAATAGAATACTTAATTCAAGTTATAGGGGTTTTAAAAATAGTCAAGTACCTTCTTTGTTTTTTATGGCGAGTCCCACTGCGGGTCGACACCTCGGGGTGGAGAAGTTTTAACATCGCTGGATACCTCATGAATGTCGCTAACATTAGTAAGGAGATAATGACCGATGACGTTCGGCGTCATGCGTTATAGACTTCTATATAGGATAACAGTTCTTTAAAAACAAGTAAACAATGTTTTTAATTCTTTATCTTAAATCTTAAGATGAACCAAAATTAGGAATGAATTTTTTACCATGTAGAGTGGCCAATATCGAACACTAATATGAAAATCGACGGACCACTCTTTGACAGCAGTTGGGCTAATATACCTGACGCATTATAAGGAAATGACTTTTCCAGAAGAATTTTACAAACTTGACTCCTCTTTGATGGTACTCGAATTTTTATGTGAAACGAAAATCACATTTGTCCCGAAAAATCACAGTTTTAGCACTTTTTTGGTTTTTCCATCCCTGGCCGGAGCACTCTAGTACACGGGAGTGCCTGTGAGGGAGAAGTTAATGTTGATACTAGAATTCAGTCCTCTTGAGGAGGTCATCATCGTAAACAGCTTGTAATAATTACACACACATTAGATACATCCCGCAACATTGATACAAACGTACAACATTAGATGTAAGTAGGCATGTATTGCGTGTAATCAATCTTTGTACTCACATTTAATATTCTTGAGTACGAGATGGGTTCGCACGAGATGCGATGATATTAAAGGGATGGCAGGGTGGGTCTAGAGTGAAGGTGAGGCTGGCAAATAAATAATTCGGCCTGCTCAGTGTCATTTATGTTGTAAAATCGCGGTAGTCATTCTTCTGTCATAACGAAGAACGAACCATTGATTCACAGAGATTACTTAAAAGATTCATTAAACTTGGCAGGAGTTGGGGATGCGAAAATGACAAGTCATTACTAACAACAAACAGCATCGACAAGGCCAGAGGTAGTAGTATCAACAAACCAGCTGGGTATAAAGACTGTGCTCACCAATGGGGTATAATAAAATAGATACTTAGGAAGTTGCGAAAGTGAGCGGGTGTTTTTGAAAAATCTTAATAAATGAATTCAATGTATCTTTAATCTTATGTGATTGAACTGGAGCACTGTTTGTGTGCGTGACTTGAAGAACTCTTGCAAGCTTAAATACAATACATACCCACACAATAGCTTCTATGCAAATGATAGTTACGCATTCGATCGAAGTATTTACCCAGCGGAAAAAATCAGTTTATAGTATGTCTTGGGCCTTCTAGAAGCATAAACTGCTTCCCAAGACATACTATAAACTTTCCCTACTCCTTGGAACTCACAATGGATGTCCAAAAAAGGAAGATCTTCATTTTTCATATCGATAGGTAGCGCTTACAGAATGCCGTTTGCGGAAAGACCTGTAAAAAGAGAAATAAGTTAATTTCTGGTTTTTCTCATCAGGCTAGAGTCTTTAAGAATCCATTTATACTCTGCACCATTTACACTAACCTATTATATTGTGGGCGGTTTCGATAGGGGGCATGGGACTATTGCGGTTGACCTGGATCTTGCTAAGGCCTTCTACTCCGTCCGGCACGACTGAGTCCTCTTTAAGCTTAGGTCTTTTGGCTTTGGCTGCATAGGCAAATATGCAGCATGGTGTCCAGTTTCTTGGAAGGGCGCGATTGGGGATGTGATGTCTGTCCGGCATCCAGTTTTGGCTGGAGTTCCGCAGGGGTCCCTTCTCGGCCCAATTTTGTACACGGTTTTCACCAGTGTTATTCCTAGTCCGCTGTCTAGTTGTCTTTTGCTGGCATACGCGGACGATCTGATGATTGCTATCTCTGGTCCTAGGGCTAGTGTCGTCACCTCCAAACTTAACACCTCTCTGGGCGAGTTGCATGGCTATCTGTCCAGATGGAGACTCAGCATCAATGCTTCCAAATGTTCCGCCGTTGTGTTAAGAGGACAGGTTCGTACGGTCCACCCTAATATCAGGCGGTATTATCCGGCTTTGCGCATCGGAGGGGACATCGTGGCTCTTTCTCCCACCATTAAGTACCTAAGTGTCGTTTTTGATGGCAAGCTTTATTTTGTTAGGCACATGGATTACGTCTTGACCAAGGCCAAAAGGATTTAATGTGGATATCATTGGATATTGGCTAGGAGAGGAGGCCTCTCTCCTACGGTCCGGCTGCTAATTTATCGCCAGGTGATCCGACCTGTCGTATCCTACGCTTTTCCTGTTTGGTTTGGCATTTCCTCAGCCCAAATGGAAAGGCTTAGGATGTGGGAGCGAAGCGTCCTTAGGGCGTGTTCCTGCGATCGAGAGTAATGGATGACGGCTCCTTTAGGCATGCGTCGTGCAAGGCAGTGTATGACGGGGTTAGTATTCAGCGGATTGACGTCCACATGACAGGTATAGCCCTGAGATTTGTGGAGAGAGCGCAAGACCTTGACAATAGTTTGGTTGCATCCTCCTTGCTATTAGAGTATGATATTGAATGCATTACGCAAAGATGATATTTGCCCCCGATTGCGATTTTAAGGCTGAATGAAGCCGGCTTGTTATTTGACGGTGAAGCCTTCTTCTTTTTTTATAAGAGGAAGTATAATACATTCGATATGTATAATACTGTGTATAGGACGGCGCAGTAGGCATTGTAGGTAATGTAAATATTGGGTTGCCCAAAAAGTAATTGCGGATTTTTCATGCAGGATGATCTGAATTTTTTGAAGCTAATTACTTCTATGTTTGTATTGAACTGGCGTTGCGACTACGGTCTTCCACTGGGTTATTGGCTAATTTTTTAGTTAGTAGAGTTCCATAAAGGTTTATTTATAAGTCTTGTTTTCTGTATTGTGGTCCGACAAGGTGCGTCACGACGGTCCAAAATGGCTTTAGTTTTGCGAACTGTGACTGCAAGTTTTTCATCATTTTATTAGTGCATTTATCAATTTCAATGAGTTGTTGAAGAGTGAATCGTTCTATAGTGGCTTAGTTTCTCCTCGTCGAATATCAAAGAATAAAACCTTCAAAAGGACAGCTACCGAAATACTAAATCGTTTTATCATTTTACGTCGATCAAGAAAGGCGTTGGAGACTGTGCCCAAACGAATTTACAAAATTTGTATATCGCCATGCTATCGTGGTGAGTGTAAAAACCGGTTAAGCCAAAAATATATGTAATGCCCGAAAGCTCGGCATTGGTTGACAACAATTGCGGAAATCGTTATTGAGCATGTTTTAAAACCGGAGTGATGGCACTCACCCTAGTAATAATTAAGAGTTCTTGTTTTGTTTGACTACAATTACCAAAATCGTGTTATTGGGCATTTTTTGAACCGCAGATGATTTTGCCACCATGAATGCTGCCTTCCCTTTACCCTTTCGATATGTGCTATACCACTGGGCACCCAGAAGTAAACGAGAAGAAACAGAATCTGCGGGAAAACGACAAACAAGTTTTTAATTGAAAATTAAAAACGATGAGCCATCAAATGTTGCAAGAGCTAAACGAAATTCTAAACTTCGTTCGCGGTAGCCAACAACTGTGTGCGGTTGCTGATGGTAATGGTTGCGGTAGCAGCTCTGCTGTGCTTTTTGTCTTCTTTGTCTTAAGTTTTGAAGCCGGCTGGCAACACCAACCCATCAAACGAGACAAAAGAGAGGAAAGAAAAAAACTTTTAAGCAGTTCAAGAACACTTGTTTGGCCGATTGCTTTTGCTTCTTTTGTTGTGTTGTTCGAACGGAAATCTTCGCTGATAATGGAAACCACAACAAACTATAGAAATCTAGCCAGTAGAGTACCCATTAAAGCGGAGCGGCAAGACAATCGCAATCACAGCAGCAGTAGTACACAAACCATCAACACACCATCGCACCAATTACCAAAAAGTGCAAAGTAATTAAAAATTGCCATCTCTTCTACACACTATCACAACCGCAACCTCAGGTCCATCGAGTGCTCTTCATTTGTGTAAATCTCAAAATTTCATTTGAAATCGGTGAGAACTAAATAGAAAGCCAAAACTGGAAATCGGCTTGATTTTCTTTCTCTGTGCGTCTCATCGTAGGCGTATTTTCCCCAATTTATTTACCTGGGGCCCAAGTCTCCCATCCGCAGTTTATTTTAAAAAATAAAACAATTATAATAATTCACATTTTCAGTCCCTTAATTTGGTCAAAAGTAAACTTTGTGCTTAATCCAAATTTGGCAAAACAAATTATCTACAAACATGACCAAACCAACAATCGTTTAACTTAACCACTAAATTTAATGCAGCAGGATATTTGTTAAAGGAAAAGATTCTTCTTTTATCCAATTGTACATTTTACCGTGGCTGTTGTTCTCCTTGTGCCTGCCCGAAAAAAGAACATCAAAGAAGCACCGTTGACTATGCTTGGCGACTTAATCCACTTATTTTTAAGTCCTCTTACTCATAAAACAACAATTTATTGTGTAAAAAGAATAACATATCGTTAAAAAAAACAATAGCATATTGTTTAAAAGATATTTTATTTATTTTTTACCAGTAATACGTTTTTTTAACAGCCACTGTTTGCTTTGTTTACCTATGAGACCGATAACGTTTTGAAAAATTACGATCGTAAGCCATGACACAATTAGTATTTACGGAACGGAATTAATCTTCGGACAAAAACTCGCTCGATATCGGATGCGAGAATTAGGCCTCTGGTTTTGGAGTGTTGCAACATAAATAGAAAAAAACGACTGTGATAAATTTATCAACAAGACAAATTTCTGCCAAATCAGCCACATACTGAAGCATTTTGGGGCCGCAAAACACTAATCAGGAGATCGGTTAATAAGGGAGCTATAGCACGTGATACGCCGATCTGAACTATACTTACCACGCCGGAAGTCATAATCTTTTCGAGATTTAAGTCTTAAATCCTGGATTTGTTTGCAGGTGGAGAAAGGCAAAAATCGGGCGGTACCGACTTAATAATACCCTACACCTACACTATAGGTACAAAGTGGGATCTATTTTTAGTTCTGAACCAATTTTGATGGACCTCGGTGGATGTTTTCAGATGGGTTATTAAACAATACGTATCAAATTTAGTGCAAATATGTTCCAACTGTAATAAATACGGTTGACATAAAACAACATTATTGCA
Organism: Stomoxys calcitrans; assembly: GCF_963082655.1. NCBI lineage: Eukaryota > Metazoa > Arthropoda > Insecta > Diptera > Muscidae > Stomoxys > Stomoxys calcitrans. Next base: position 238,858,096 of record NC_081553.1, on the reverse strand, counting down.
AATTAGTCAAAATCTGACGAACATATATATAAGAGCTACATCTAAGTCTGAATCGGTTTTGACCAAATTTTTTAGTTATTGTGGAAGGCATCGAGAAAAGATGCCATTTCAATTGTTGTTTACAAGTTCAAAAATTCCGTGTGATTTCCTACAAAAGGTAAACAATACTAATTTTTAAACCAGCAGACTGATAATTCTGGGTGTAGCCTTATGTCATGACCTCCAAATATAACATTTTAGATTGTTTCTATGAAATGTCGGTCAAACGCGTTATTGAATACCGTCAATGTTGAAGGGAATCCAAGATTCCACCGGCCCAAAGTTAAAACCACACACATACATATGTTGAATGTACTTTTAGCTTCTCGTTTGTTGTCACTTAAACGTTTAACGTTATTTAGAATAGACAAAAGTGCGCATTTGGTTAAGTTTGGGGCTTGGGGGTTCGATTCATAGAGGTCTTGGTCTGCCTGTACTGCATTTGGATAACAATTGTATAAATGAGTCTTATATGCGATGGCCACAATAGACAAATATTGACTTCAACAAAATCGTTCCAATTAAAGTGCTCCGAATGTAATGAAATATGTTACTTGAAATGACTCACAGTTCTTTACTATATTCGACATCGTAGTCGTAGTCTATATTTTATCCAATAATCACTGCGATCCCTGTTGGTATTTAAAAATCACCGTAAAACAAATCTCTCCTTCTTAATACACTGAGATGGGTTGGAACAAGATGTTTATTAATACTCAACAATCGTTCCACATTCGCTAATTTGCTTCCATACAAATGTGAAAAGTATGGTTTTTATGTAATCCTCAATTCTATTAATAATTTATTCGATCCTACCTTTAATTACATTTATTGACCATAACCTCGAGGAAATAATACACGCATTTATCCTTAAGCCCAGGCAAGGGACCACTATCCACTACTTCCACATATTGCCATTCATATATTGTTGTACATTGGTGTGTGTCGAAATATCAGCTTTCGTTTTTGGAAAACGAACATTTTCACAAGACAATAGATTTAATTTGCTTCCTGAATTTGGTCGATTGGTTTGAATAGATTCATATTCAAAAAATGCCTTTAACAATTTTATAATACATATCTTGGGTATCTGTGTATCTGTATATCTGAAAAAACTCAAGAGTCGTCTCGTGCACAAAATGGAAAAACTATTTTATTCTTACTTTTCAGTTTTTATACCCTACACGCTAAGAAGGAAAAGAGCTGGACCCATTGATAAGTATACCGATCGACTCAGAATCACTTACTGATTCGATTTAGCCATGTCCGTCTGTGAGTTCATGCATTCTTGTAATCAAAGTGCAGGTCGTATTTGTTGTCCAATCATCGCGGAAATCTGCACATATCGCTTTTTTTTGGCCCAAGGCCGCTAAGAACGCTAGATATTAAATATAGCTCCAATATATATGTATCGCCTGATTTGCACTTAAATAGTCGTAGTAGCTACAATTTTCAACCGATCTGCACAAAATATTAAATGGATTGTTTTGTTACTGATTTTAACATATCTGCAAAATTTCATTAAAAATCGGTTCAGATTTAGATATAGCTCCCATATATATGTATCGCCCGATTTGCACTTAAATAGCCGTAGTAGCTACAATATTCAACCGATCTGCACAAAATTTGGCACGGACTGTTTTGTTACTGATTTTAACCTATTTGCAAAATCATCAAAATCGGTGCGAAATTTCACCAAAATCGCATCAGATTTGGATATAGCTCCAGTATATATGTATCGCCCGATTTACACTTGTAAGACTGTAATAAACACAATTTGTAACATATCTGCACAAAATCGGTTCCTATTTGGATGAAGCACCCATACATATTATATGGCCGTATTAACAACGGTTCAGATTTAGATATAGCTTTCATATACATAAATATTTATATATTGCCAGAATTTATAATTGTTTTTAATAAAAATCATGAACAAAATTAATAGAGAGTTAATGGCATTTTTTTTTTTGAAGTTCCATCATCTACTTTTTACTGAGAGGCTCCCATTGTAGAGAAAACACACACACACACTCACACCCATGCACATAAACAAACCATCATTCATCGATTTGTGCCGCACAAACAAGGACACAATAATTTATTAATAAATAATGTGAAATAATTCGCCTAGAATTGGGCTACAGCATTAATAAGCATCGATGTCGTCAAAAGCATAAATCAATTATTAATCATTTGTTACTTTTGTGAAAAGCGAAATGATTAAATGTCATAATTAATTGTCCAATAAACTCGACCCAGAAATGAACGAACCAAACAATAAATAATGGGGTGGATGTAAATCGAGGGCACCCACAGCTTTCATGCTTCTACAACGATTTTATGTTTGCACTGTATTCCGAAAGTTGTGCCCATAAGCGTAGGAACGCCTCTGAAGGGTAAGCTAAGCACCCCCAAGAAAAGTTTTAGCACGCCAGAATTTTAAAATTCAAATTGTTTTCGAAAAAATTTGCTAATTTTATCGTTATTCAAATTTTCTACAGGGATTTGTTGTACGAGTAAAGTGGGATGTTCTTCTCAACGATTTGGCTTGCCCTTTCGTTGATTTTTACTCACACCCATGAAATAATAGACACCTCATATTGTCTTGTCATTTCCTTTGAAAGACATCGGAATATTCGATTCCGACCCTGTTAGGTACATATGTCTCTGATAGTTGCAAAAATCTAAAACGATCTGGTAATATCAGTGTATCTGATTGTTGTAATTACATTGCAGTGGGTGGCGCATAACGAAGAGACGATATATGTGCAAAATTTTATATAGAAGGGACCAAAATTATGGCCGCATCTAATTCAAAACTTTGCAAAAGTCAGACCGACATTGAGACTACTAAAAGATACATATGCATACGTACATGTAAGGGATCTACAATAAAATCTGATTTGATTATCTTGAAAATCAATAAATTACAATTTAGTTCGTAAAAACTGGGATAATTTGATTAATACAAAAAAAAAAAACAATATAACTACTCTAGGTTATTTGTTGGCACATGGCCGCGGTATAGTGGTCAAAAGGCCAATAAAAGTGTCATAATTTTAATGAAATTTTCTCTCAAATTTCAAAAAAATCAAATTTTCTTAAGACAAAATTACAAATTTTTCCATGTACGCAATTTTAATAAAATTTTTATTTAAACAAAAAGGATTTAATTTTTCAAGTTTTTTTGCCTGTTAGTGCGAAGATCATTAAATTTTAAAATTTTTGCTTGTTTCTCTTTTGAGACGAGCTCAATGATCGGAGATGCAAATGGAAAAGGAAAGCCAAAGATAGCAACACACAACAACCACTATGAGACGCGTTTCGTCTTTGGTTAGAAGACTTTTTAACCATATTATTATTGGTATGTTGTATTTGAATCGTATTGATAGCGAAAACGCATCTATGATACAATTACCACATTAACCACACTCGACAACCATGTCTATTAGCTGTACTTTTCCTAATGCATGTATTTTTGTGTAATGACGACATTTCTAACGAGAAATGTTCATTAAAATTTTTCTTACGACAATATTTTGAAAAAAATTTCACTAGAAACAAAATTCAATAACATTTTTGTAAACATAAAACTTCAATTAAATTTTTCCAAACATAAATAAGGCCGCCTGGTCTTCAGATTAAAGACAAAATTTTAGTTATATTTTTTAAAAATATATTCTTTAAAGATACAATTTCAGGGAATTAGAAAACAAATTCAATTATAGCAAAACTTCAAAGAAATTGTTTCTACTGACAAAAATCTCTCTTTAGTAAAATTTTATTAAGTGAAAAATTCTCTAAAGATGAAATTTAGCCCGTCCCACTTCGAAATTATTTTTTTTAAGAAAAAAATGTTCAATATTTTTGTTTCCCAATGTCAATGAAATGTTTTCTAAAGACAAAAATTCAATGAAATTGTTTCAAGACAAACCTTTGCCCAGTCTTGGGCCTCAAAATTATTTTTCTAATTACAACATTTTAAAAATGTTTTTTAAAGAAAAAATTTTAAGAAAAAAAATTTTTAAAAACAAAATATAAATAAAATTTTTCCAAAGTTTCAGAAAACTAAATTAAAAAAAATGCTATTAAAAACACAATTTCTTTGAAGTTTTTCTAAAAAATATCATAGTTCGGACTATATATATTCAATTTTATTTTTAGAAAAAAATTATTAGTTTTTTTAGAAATGTTCTCAAAAAAATGTGATTAAAATCTTCTCGAAAGACTTAGATTTGAACAAAAAAATTACAAAATTTACAATTTTTGGATTTTTTTTTTCAAGAAAATCATTTTATTGTTATTCTCTTTTACTCCTATACATAAAATAAAAACACATGATTGCTAATTCAGTTTGCTAAAATTTTCCCATAGAAATGCCTTTTTGATACAACAAAATTGCGAATAATTTATTCCGGTATTTAAGCAAAACTATAGTAAAAAAAAAGTTGACAAAAAATTAGAAAACTTCCTTAATATTTTCAACTTGGTGAGATTTCTATTACATTTAATTAGTCAGTAGGCTTTTTTGGTTCAAACATCTAACGTCTAGCAAAATGTAGGAGTATAGGTATATTGAGCATTACTTGGATGCAATTTTCACCACATCTTTACATAGAAAAGTATTTTCGGTGGATTTGAATGAAAACTGAAAGAGAAATTGAGCAGAATGTAGGCGTTTGTTTTTAGAAAAATTTATTTTCTAATTTTTTTTCTTAAAATATCTAAAAATTGTATTTGTTTAATGTTTAAAGTTCTTTTGCTATATTTACGAAAAAAAACTGTCATCAAACACTGAAGGCAAATCGCTGAAATGTTTAACAAAATAAAAGAATAGCCGAAACTTACTTTAAAATTAAGATATCCGCACAAATCGTTCTAATCGGCTTAAACTATTGTTTGAGCAAGCAATACACAAGTTCTACATTCATGGTCAATTATCGCAGCCGATAGGTCCCTCCCTGGACATATTAGCGACTACAATTTTCCATAAAAAAAAAGTTTAATATTTTTATCCATTTCACATTTGCAGAAGGATTTTGAGAATTTTTCGATTCGAACTACAGTGAGGTGGTTATGTCCTCACTCCTAAATGACTTTAATTTAAGACCAGTATTGTTATGATCGGGTTTTTGGACCTTAACAATATTTGAAGGAAAGGTGGGCGCTCAGATACTTGACTTTAAAAGCCACTTCAGGTGTAAGAACCTGTTGCATTTGGACGGATCGGGCTCTTATTATCATGTTTCATTTCAAATGTCAGTTCGAACTCTACAACTTAAAACCCTTTTATTCGATTCGAACTACAGTGAGGTGGTTATGTCCTCACTCCTAAATGACTTTAATTTAAGACCAGTATTGTTATGATCGGGTTTTTGGACCTTAACAATATTTGAAGGAAAGGTGGGCGCTCAGATACTTGACTTTAAAAGCCACTTCAGGTGTAAGAACCTGTTGCATTTGGACGGATCGGGCTCTTATTATCATGTTTCATTTCAAATGTCAGTTCGAACTCTACAACTTAAAACCCTTTTATTCGACATCCAGATTAGTATAAACAGGCTACATGTCTACCTGATAAATATACCTTTCGACTCAGCATCACTTTCTGATTCGATTTACCTTTGTTCGTCTGTCTGTCCATCATCATTTGTGTATAAAGTACAGGTCACAATTTCCATCCGATCGTCTTCAAATTTGGCATGTAAAATTTTTTTTTTTGGCGTAGAGACGAACCCTATTGATATGGTAAAAAATCGGTTCGGATTTGGATGTAGCTCCCTCATATATGGGTTCGTTCGATTAGCGGTGATAATGCAATAAAATTGTCGTTTGTTAAACGATTATAAAAAAAATTTGGCATAACGGATTCTCTTATGACTATATTTCGGGTGAATTTTATATGAACCAGTTTAGATTTAGAAATAATTCTCTAATATATGTATTACCCGACCCACACTTTTTTAAAATCGAAAATTTACAAAAATTCTTCTTTTACTGTAAAATTGGTATTTTTTTTTGTTGGATAATTGTGGTTGTTATTGTGTGCAGGAACTAACCCATCGGAGGTGACATTTGGTGATAGTCAGAGCTGAATTTTGTACTGATTGCTAACACAATATTTATGGCCGATCCTCTTTCAAAGCCTCCAAAGTGTGGTTGTCTTTGCGAATATCATAGTCTTATAGTGGAAAATTCGGCGAATCACCTTGAGGATTTTGATGAAATTTTTTTAATTTGCGCTCACTATTGTTTGTGTCGGTCTATTGGTTTTAAATGACTTCTATTTCTATCAAGTTTTAGGCAAAAAAAAAAAACTGTAAACATTAAGCAACTAAAATTGTTCAATATTTCAAAAAAAAAAATACAATGAATCATCTACATTCTGCCCAAACCGTGTGCTAGTTACTTCTTCGAACTTAAAATCGATCGAAAATCCGTTTCTGATTGAATGATGTCCGGTACAAATTGCATCCAACTATTGTCGTATGTGCTTATAATTTCTATTGGGTTGCCCAAAAAGTAATTGCGGATTTTTCATATAGCCGGCGTTGAAAATTTTTTTCACAGCTTGTGACTCTGTAATTGCATTCTTTCTTCTGTCAGTTATCAGCTATTACTTTTTGTTTGCTTTAGAAAAAAAGTGTAAAAAAGTATATTTGATTAAAGTTCATTCTAAGTTTTATTAAAAATGCATTTACTTTCTTTTAAAAAATCCGCAATTACTTTTTGGGCAACCCAATATCTTGTCTCCATAAGCCTTAAGTTTTTCTTATTTATGACAGTTGCAAACTTTTTTCTCCAGTGGCCTAGCAGCAAACGTAATTGTAATATAAAACTTGCTCTCACAGAGTAGCTGAAATGTCTGTTGTTTGCTGGAAATGACTGCCGCTTAATTTTGATGTTAGAAGAACAGAAAAAAACGCATTTGTAAATGTGTGTCTCAGTGGAAGATTATAATCATCACTGAATGTTGTATACTTTCCATAACCTTTTTTCTTTAAATTTCGATATAAAAAGCCATACTAGTCATATTCATATTAGTAGAGCAATAACAAAAAATGCAAGCTAGCTCAGCCAGATTTCGAAATGTTTACCAATGGATGGATCAGGTAGCTTTTTACAGTAATATTCCAGAAATTAAAAACATCTCTTTTAAAAAAATTTCCATAAAGTGCCAGAAGTAATCAAAACAAGTAACTGGCCATAAACCATAAAACGTAGCATACACATTTTTTTCAGCAGACTTGTGAACTCAATACAGCAGATTTTGTTAGTTGAAATAGCAGTAAGAAATGTTTGCAGCCCTATGTTTGCAAAACAGCAGAAATGTCTGCTTTCCCATTCTCTGCATTCAATTTTTCTGTTGTTACAGCAAACATTTTTGCTGTGTCAAATATGGGCTGAATCGGTTAATAACCTGATACGTATAGCTCCCATATATACCATTTTCCCGATTTTTTAGGAATTACGACCATTGATATAAATTTCGAAAGGTCGCGAAAACTTTCTCGTCAATCTTATTGGCTTCTGGTTAGTAATTTATTCAAAAACTTCCTTAAGTCTGCCTGTGTCAACCTTTTTCTCGTCAATCTTATTGGCTTCTGGTTAGTAACTTATTCAAAAACTTCCTTAAATCTGCCTGTGTCAACCTTTTTTGTCTACTTATGTATGCAATGCAATGCATGACTGCAGCGTTTTGTCCCTCCTTACTCTCCGTTCTGCGGGAAAACCCATTTGTTTCGTATTTCTGATATTTAAAATTTTAACTCAACAGCAACAATCCATCTCTGTGAGCAGGTATATTGAACAACGATAGTTCAATGGAATGGACATACCCTTAACTTTTAGAAACAGCATGTATATATTGTAAAATCGGAATGTTAAGCACAATAATTCTCTTAACAAATCATATTTATGAAAGTTTCCAGAAACCAAGTCCATCAAGTCCTACCCGTCCGTCTGTCAGGCTGTTATCATTTTAGAAGGGTCGGAGATTTGATTTCTGTCTATGTCAAAACCATTTACAAAACTTAATAAACGCAATCCTTGGTGAAGGGTATATATGATTAGGCCCGGCCAAACTTTTTTCGTTTTTATTGTTTTGTAACAATACAGCTATCCGCTTGAAGATTTGCTCAGATACTCGTTCATTTGAAAACGAAGTTCAAAGTTTCTCAAAGTGTACGACGTGATCGTTTTAAGGTAAGGGCCAAAAAGTTGATTTACACCTATGTCGTTGTATGAGCATGAGTTGTTGTACCCATAAAGTCAGTAAACTGCCAAAGGGACAAGTTTTTGATATGCTGTTGAATTTGCATTCAAACATGTTAAAGTTGAATTGGTTTCCATGTGCCCCAAATTTCAATTTCGATACATTCATACCGCTTAATTCAAGTTTATATTCGTTCAGAGCACGGGTAATACGCTAGCTGTGATTAAAAAATTCAGATATTCTAAAGGTATATCCAGGACATTATCCGTCGATCAAATCAATCATTGACATAGAACGAATCTAAATGTGGTCCTTAATTGTGCTGCTGTAAGATTTTTTTTTTTTTTTTTGAGTGTCAAATAAAATTTTAAATGAAGCCCATCCAAATTGAAAATAAATTCGGTATGAGTGTGTGAAGTCTAAAGAAACTTGTGTCGGAAGTTGATGCAAAATTTCAAAATCAGATTCTTATCAGAGGAAGAGAGTAGTAAAACATTGGTATTTTATACGTTCCTTGAACATTAACATAAGCAAATGTGAAAAAAAAACAATATTTGAATAGTGTACAAGGCGCTTTGGGCATTCTCTCAGTTTTTTCAAGAAGCACATGTGATAAGCGATATTGGAGGAGAAATACAAAATAGGACATTTCCAAAGATACATTTCAGTGTAAAAAATCGGTGCCATATGCGCTCACACAAACACAACCATACTCTGCTGCCATTTGTTTTTTCACTAGAAACAATAATTAGCCCTTGCTAGAGCAGGTGAAGCATAGATGAAATCAGCCATTACATAAATGTTTGGACTGGCACTGGAGAGACAATGTCATTGCCAAAGTCATTTGTAATTGCCAAAAGGACATTAATGGCCGATAAATCGTTAAGGGAGCGAAAAAGCAGATACAACAAGTTTTTAAACTCAATGTATAACGAACCACTTTGGCATTCTAGGGCAATGGCAATGTCCTGCAAAGAAGTCGACTGAATCAGAAATCAGAAGCTGCAATCGATTGTGAAACAATTGCCAAAACAAACGACCACAGCCTGCTAGACACCCCGCCCACGCAGTTCGCCCACACGAAAATATTGTGCCACCAATCGATGTTCTCCACCAGCCATTGAGGCCCACCGACACAAAACTAAAACTGGAGCACTTGCCTACCCACATCTAACTGCCTGTGACAATCGCACATATCTACATTCTGAATTCTAAGGCGGGTAAAAGAACTGTCACGGATACTGGTGGAGGCAAGAGGATTTGGACGATAATTATTGCGAAATGTAAAACTCTTCTCTCTGCATTCAAACCTTTTCAACGCACAAATATTTTATGTTGGAATTATTGAAAGTCCTAACAGAATTTTACAATTTAAGAGGCTGATGCATTTTAGTCTCAATTTGGAATAGCTTAATTGGTTTAAAGGCTCAAAATACCAAAGAAGCCATCAATCAATTTCTAATGGGCGAGGGTAGAATCCGTTACACACGTTTTGGATTTTTGGGTTTTCCCATAGCTAAACATAGCGAGAGGGCCACGGGCCCAATAAAACTCAATGTTTCAGCATAAAACAAGTAAAAAGGCATTAAGTTCGGCCGTGCCGAACTTTGGATACCCACCACCTCGGGTAGTCCGGTGAAAAACGCATTATTTATGCACCCATAGCAGCTATATCAAAATATGGTACGATTTGGACCAAATTTGGCACGGACATTGAGTGGTCTAATAAATATAAGTCACTGCTCAATATTGGTCTTTTCGGCAGCTATATCTAAAAAGAGACCGATCTGAACTATATAGGACACGGATGTCGGAAAGCCTAACATAAGTCACTGTCCCAAATTTCGGCGAAATCGGCCTAAGACCCCCTATCAAGATATAGCCCCCCTATGGACAAAAAAAAGTTTGTGCAAAGTCTCAGTTCAATATGTCTATTTTTAAAGACTGTAGCAGCCAGACGGACAGACGGACGGACATGATTAGGTCGTCTAAGTTTTTTGCGACGAACAAGATTTTATAGGGTCCGAAATGGATGTTCCGATGTGTTGCAAACGGAATTGCAAATGAATATACCGTACGGTATACGGGAATCGCACCCATGATTCCCGTACCGCACTCCAAGCACGCTGCCATCTCGGCTACCAGGGCGATCTAAAGGATATTAAACATGGATTATATACCAATATCTTCTTCTTGCGCACTACTTATTCGGCGAATGTCATCACCACCTCCCAGTTCTTCTTGTCTTCCAGCATTCTCTGGACTGTTTGCACAGGCGAAACTTCGCCAATCGCTGTTTCCAACTTTCTGCGTGTTTCATAAACACACTTTCCAGAGGAGCTTTTGCTCTTTTTGCTCACTATGTAGGTACTTCCGGAAGTGAAGTATCTACATAGTGAGCGAAATAGTTGACGTCGCAGTGCTTCCTATCCCTCCGATTCTCATTCTTCCACATGTCTCGATAGTCTTGTCTCGTTTGACCCGTGTATGATCCGTTTGAATCTCACCCTGCCCTCTAAGGTTGTTGCACTTCGCGATATAGAGCCTGGCGCGCTCCATGTCTGTAGGTCTATCGGTACCATTCCGGCTATTACAAGGGCTGCGGGCACCCCCACTGTCCGGTAGGATGATATGACCCTAAGAGCTGCCGTCCTCTGCACCCAGAGCTGAGGCATGCTCTCTACGGTGTCTGGTCCCATATTTCGCTCCCATAGAGAAGGATTCTATTGCATGACTCCATTGAGAGTTTACTGAGTTGTCGTCGCGGCCTTAGTGGTCGTGTGCCGGATTCCCTCTGCTTAGGTCAGATTTGCATCCAGTCGGATCCCTAGATATTCGACCGATCCATTGGTCATCACCAGCAGATCGTGTATGCGCATATCCACTTCCACACCTCAAATGGTCCATCCGCTCAGTCCAATTTTGGCATACTCTTTCCAACTTTTCGGCCGGTGTCTCACGAATAAATGCTCCAATGTTGTCTTCCAATGCGTCAATTGAAGAGGGCTTGTCTTTATAGACATGAGCATTAACGTAACCCCACAAAAATAGTATAAAGGCATTAAATCGCACAATTTAGGCGACCAATTGACCGGTCCCGAAAGCGAAATAAAATATTCACCGAACTCGCCTCTCAATAAGTCCATTATAACGCGTGCTGTGTGGCATGGGGCACAGTCTTGTTGAAACCACATGTCATGCAAGTGAAGCTTTTGCATTTTGGGCGAAAAAAGTTGGATATCATCTCACGGTAGCGCTCATCATTCACGGTTCCATTACGATAAGCATAATTTTTGATGAAGTATGATCTAATGGTGCCACCAGCCCATAAGCCGCACCAAACAGTAATATTTTCTGGATGCATTGGTAGCTCTTCCAATGTTTCTGGTTGATCTTCACTCCAAAATCGAGAATTCTGCTCATTTAAGCCAAAAATGGGCTTCGTCGCTCAATGGAAGAAGTGAGCGACGAACTTTCTTAATAGAGCACGTATTTTGATCAAAAAATTCAATAATTTGCAAGCATTGTTCGTTTGTAAGACTATTCATGGCTAAATTATAGACCAAACTGAAGATGTTTGACAGTGAAACAAAACGTGCGTGAGCTGTTTAAATCAGTGTTGCTAAAACGAAAAGTTTAAAAATCACTCTTTAGATAATTACCTTGTTATGCAAGGAACTTCTCATTATTCTCAGCAGATATGCCGCTATATTAAAGTCGTTTTTGAGTTCTAAAGGACGTCAGACCGTCCGAGGATATTGAATGAGTTCTTCACATGCAGTGTGGCCAAGAGAAAAATCGGCCTAGAGTACAATAATAATGCTTTATAACATAAAAAAAAAACAAATTACGCCATAATTCCGAATACACTGTTAGATTGCAGTGATTTGAATCCGTCTCTTGCCTTTAGCTGGGTTGCCTTGCCTTAAGCACGGTTGGTGAAAGTCATAGTCAAATCGGGTGGCAATTTCGCCTTCTTAAGAAATCAAATCTGGAAATCGGCAACTATATCAGTTTACAGAGCGATTTGGACCATACCTTTCACAGTTGTCGGAAGTCAAATCGGGAGATCGGTTGTATGGGAGATTTATGAAAAATTTACCAATTTGATCCATTTACAATTCCAACTGCAAAATTTCCATCGCTTAACGTTACTGCTTTAAAATTTAGCGTGCTTTCGACAGACATACAGATGTCTAGAACGACATAGAATGTCGTTCTTTCCGTAAGAACGGAACGAGTGCCATTTCGATTTTTTATAAAAGCATATAATGGAGTTTGTACTGACATTTCCAGGTGCCGTAGGCAATTGTGTCGAACGTAGGTGCTTGTTTGGTTATTTCGGTTACATTGAATGTCATCCAATAGGACCAAAGAGCTTTTAGGACCCACTCTAATACAAAAAAATGGCACATTAGAAATGTATACGAGTATTAACAAAATTTGTGAACAAATTGATATGAGCGATTCATTGCGAATTCAACTAAATGCAGAGTCTCTCAACGGAACATAAAAGAGCTCAACATTCATTTTTTCTTCCCAAATCTATGATTTTTGTGAATTCGCAGAATTCATTCGAAACATATATTTCCCCCTTGCCATTCTTGGAATAGCCCGATCAACATTCTTTTTATAGAAAGCCTTTTCGTATTGTTGTGAATGGTTTCTTGTTGCCTGGATTGACTTCTATAAGCGCATAGACAAACATACAATGATGTGGTAGCCCCACTTGGAGATGGAAAATATAAAAAAGGCAAACATATATACAAATATAAAAATGGTAGTACGTGTGTGTTGCGTGTTTGTTGCACAATCAGTCTGGTCCACTTTCACGTTGGCGCTGTCGTTCATTAGCAGCTGTTGCTGCCAACGGATAAAGCTTAACAAGGCTACATTACGTCCTGGCTTATAAAAGCGAACACAGCAGAGCACTAAGCTCCGGCATCATCCATATCTGTGGTTTGGCCTCTTCAATCTACCAACACTGTTGCACACCGTTGTCCTTTTTACAGTTGCGCTTCCGTTTCCGCCCCACTTTAAATCCATATTCCGCCTCGTACGAGACTACTGCCCAAGCTATGCACATGAGTGCATGGACTGGACATGATTTTGGCTTCTGTGATTGTTGCTGCAGCTACACTAACGATGAGGGTAATCCTGGGAATGGGAATGTGGCCTTGGCTATGGGCGTACATACCATTTGCTACGGAGTCTGCTCTTATTTTCAATTACTACCATAGGAGATTGTTGTTCTTGTGACCCATGTCAACTCAACTCCCAAAAATATTTGGAAAATGAACTGCTGACGTTACGCTCAAATCCCATGGGAAAACAGAAGACGAAACAGAATGCACTTAGGAAGCCGGGACAATTGTGTTGACGCAGCTTCCTAAATCACAATCGAAACAGAATCGAGAGCCACCAAACAAGATTCCAAAGAGAATTCTCCCCTATAAGTATGTTCCGAAAAATACATACTTAAGCCCAGACATGCGCAAGTATGTGTGGTTGTGTATGTGAGAGTAGCGATAGTGTTCACCTTGTGGCTAAAAAAAGAATGAGAAAAACTTAACGACTTCGTTGGGTGCCTTTCCGTGTCCAGAAAGCCCTGTTTGCTTTAAATAACTTGCTGCTAGTGACGGGGATGCGGGCTCTTACAGCAAATGGCCATTCATTTCAATGCATATGAAAGTGGATTAGGGCAGGTTTATCCCTTCTTATCCCATGCATTTGCAATTTTCCAGCCAACACCTGCCGCAATAGAAGTATTTTGTGTTGCAGTTTCACTCCGATGGCATCCTGTGTCGATAGCACCACATGTGCAGCCAAATGGTCCAGGTCCCAGCTAAATGGGAAGCTTCGTCAGCATGTTCCCCTGTACCCTAGACGAATGTATTGGATTGAGAGTGTATGTGTGTGGTGGTTGTCCTGACAGGCAGCGGATGAAATGTCAGCGTCGAGTTCGGTAGTCAGTGGTCGAGTTGTAATTGCCCTTTAAAGTTCGCCAACGGGCCAACGCACAGTGGTTCAGGATCTTTTTTTACTAACCAAAAATCTGTAACTTTTGAACCGAAAGAGATTTTCTAATCATTCTCTTTGTTTCAATAGATAACATATGAAAGATTTTTCAGTTTTAAAATCGTTTACATCGGCTCAGTAGTTATCGAGAAATTTGAGCTCAAAATTGATGTTTTTTACAAAAAGCATGTAAAAGTGTTTTTTTCACAAAAAAATTTAAGATCAAGAATAAGATCACAAATTTTACATGCAATCGAATGTAGGGCAAGTACGTGTAAAACGCATTTTTTTGATCTTATGGTTAACGCTATTTGTTTCATTCAGAGACGATCAAAATGTGTCTAAAACGAATACAACATCAAAAATGTACGAATTTGACACATTTTGGGCAAAAATAATAAAACAAGTTGGGTCAAATATTTGACTAATCTGAATGTAGCCTTACATCTGTATTAAGAAAAAATATAGAATTGAAATAGGTTTATTTGACAGATATCCTTTATAGAACTGACAAGTGAATCTATTTTAAGGCTTCGTTAAGTTTTGTGAATAGGGCCGTTAAAAGGCTAAAACTAGGCAAAATACATTTAATATTTTATAAATATTGCTACCTGACACAACACACTACCTGATACAACACACAGCTTACGTTACGTTAGGTAAGAGTGCCGGTGGTTTACGGAATTGCTTAGACAATTTTAAGTTCATTGTGATTTCACAGTAGCGACAGTACAAGACCTCAGGCGGACATCGAATCCAAGACCCCCGCTCTGGCAATCCGAACACGGTAACAACTCGGCAACCGGGGTTCCTAACACACAGCTTAACTATGAATGAATTTCATAGAAGCAGATAAAACTCCAAATTTTTTCTCAGACTTTTTGCATTTATATCAAAAAACAAAAACATAATACACTTTTGCTGACTTTTAAATGTTTTTTTGCTTTACTATTCTTTGAATAGAAATCATTAAACAATGGTCTAAAGCCGGACAATATGCTGCAATGGAATCTCAATTAAAAAAAAATCAAAACACAGTTCCATACAGGTACAAAAGTATATAGGGACTTGAAGACGATATTCTCATTTTTTATCGGTGCTTAAAGTTAATTTCACTGAATTCTTCCGTTTTATTAACTATTCTTTGTAGTATGAAGCC
Organism: Stomoxys calcitrans; assembly: GCF_963082655.1. Taxonomy (NCBI): domain Eukaryota; kingdom Metazoa; phylum Arthropoda; class Insecta; order Diptera; family Muscidae; genus Stomoxys; species Stomoxys calcitrans. Next base: position 238,842,662 of record NC_081553.1, on the reverse strand, counting down.
TATAAGCCTATAAGGTAAAAATATTACATTGATAACACCACCTACACTCATAGAAAAAAGTTTGCTGAAAATAGCAAACACAGTCTGCTGAATATAAGTAGTTCATTTTACTGCTATTGTAGCAATAGTTCTGCTATTACAGCAGTAGTAGCAAGCTTACTGCTGAAAAGTCTGTTGTTTGCTGAAAATGACTGCTGCTTAATTATAAAGGGAATGTTAGAAGAAAAAATAGAACACATATGTAAATGTGTGTCCCATTTTCAGCAGACAAAAGCCACAAAATTTGTCGTGGTGCACAAAAAGTCATGATATCCACGCACCACGTCAGAATCAAAAACGGAGGAATAGTCAGAGAAGCAATGCAGTGCAATAAAAAAATACTTAATTCAACCATCGCAGGCAAACAATTGAAGCAATTTTAATCGAAAACGGTGTTAGAATGATACAAAATGCGTACCTCATGAGGAAGCCGATTCCAACGTCGTACTATCCTCGCCAAGAACGATTTTGCCATTATATTATTTCTTATTCTAGGAATAAATAACAACTTTGACCCAGATGAGTTCTATTCCATCAAAGTTTGACTTTGATGACAATATAGTATCTAAATAACGTTTAAAATAAAACCTTGTGTAAATACTACTCTAGTAAAGTATAAGTATATCATTTTTTAAAGATGACTCACGCACCTACCTCACAAAGAAAAAATTAACTAGATATCATTTCTAGTTTGCGAGAAATCTTAATTTCACTGTGCACAAAAATTAAGATTTTTTTTTAAGTACCACAAAAAGGTTTGTTTTAAGCATCACACCCCTCTTAATAGAAAATATTTTAATCTAATTTTCTGGCTCTCTAAGTTTTAAGTAAACATGACATTAAAAGTTTTGAAATTGGTGAGGTAAACATTGAAATTGAATGCTGAACCACCGTGCAAAGGAGCAAATGCAAACAGAGTGACCGAGCGTACATACCTGCTGCAGCATCAGTAGCGTCCGGTATGAAATCGCCAATTATTCATGGTTGAGAACATTTTCAAATATTTCCAACACAAAATGTGCCACAAATTGTATTTTACAAGCGACCAAACCTAAAATATGTGGTGTGTGAACTTGTGCGGAATGCCGAATGCAGAATCTGTTCCACAGCCAGCCGGACAGGAGAGTGAACATGTGGGGCGGGATGTGGGCGTGGGTAAATGCATGCATGCCTCAGTGCACACAGATGGCAAATGAATTGGACATTGGGGAGTATGGACGATGTTTCCACTACATAAACCCTTCACCTATCTGCCATTACATGAAGGTATGTGTATCTGTATGTGCTGGTTGCAAAGTAACTCCATTCAGGGTAGATTTCGCGTATGGCAAAAAGTTTTTCTAATGCGACAAAAGGACGGAAGGCGACACCTATGATTTAATATTAACAACGTCGAGCCAGTGTTTCTGGCTTTCGTATGTTCGCATTACCCCACAGTACGCCTGGGTTCAAATTGGGTCCAAAATATAACTGTATAACTGCTCTTTCAGTTAGAATTTAATGGCTATTATTTTTCATTTTCAGAGTCAACTGATTCGCAACATAGAAGTTGCCAAAGGATTCAATCAACACACTGGACTTTGGATATGCGATAGTTTGATTTTTAATTGACATTAAAACACTCAAACATCGCCTGTGACAAGCTCTGTAGGAAATTTTGCAAAAGACCATCTGGAAGTTTACACCGCACAAAAATGGATGCTGAATCTGAGGGAGTCCAGCCAGTTGATCCAAAAACCAATGTTTCGAATGCCGAAGTGGATTTAGCAGCTCGACGCCGCCTGTTTATGACCCAGGCCTCAACATTGGCCTCCAGGCGCCAGCAAGCAGTTTGTGTTCGCCGCGCTCATAAAATGTATGGCACGGCCAAAAACCCCAATGTTGTCCTTGACGGGCTCAACATGACTGTTGCAAAAGGTTCCATGTAAGTATTACGCCCCTTTAATCGCATGTCACACATGTTTTTGGTGATGGTGTCGTTGTGAGCGTCATATATAATAGTCATTGCGTCGTATGTGATTGCATTCATGATGAATGAGAATCGCTCATTATGGCTTTTAGAAGGCAATGACTAATGAAAACCAGTCATTACCATTCAAAGAAGTAATTGAATTATAAGTTTTTCAGTTGTGGAGACATCAATTGCCGTAGATTGGTAGGTCACATCGAAGCTTTATAAAAACGCTTTCACGAGGTGAGTGTGGTAGTTACCAGGTTCGACACCATACATCCTACCACATAGCACACCTACAATTATTTTAGAATATTCGACCAAAAAATATGTATAACAATGTGACCATATTTTATTATTATATGGCCACATTGTTAGTGCACTTGCTTAGACGTCAAAATAGGGCGATACACATATTAAGGAGCTGTATTTAAAGTTGAAACAATTTCTATTTGATTCCAGAATGGCCTCTTCGCCTTATATTCAATCTCTGGTGTGCCTCAGGGTAGTATCCTAGTTTTTTATCTTAATCATAAACGACATTTCCTCGAGCTTCTTATAAATTCATCGAGATGTGCTAACGTCTCATTTTACAGTTTGCGTCATCCCATTCATACTTCATTCAAAATTGGAAATTGTGGGCTTAAAAATCAATGTTAGTTCGCAATCTTGGCGTGATTTTTGATTTTTCCTTAATCTTTGTTCCACAAATTGTTTATATAATATCTGATGCTTATAAAGTCCTTGGTTATTATTAAAGAAAATCCTTTGATTTTTCTGATCCTAACACTTTTAAGTTATTATATATAACTTTTGTTAGATCAAAGTTAGAGTGTGCAGCCATCATTTGGGATGTTTAATTTATTTCGCATATTGATCATATTGAGCGAATTCAAAAACTTTTTCTAAATTTGCCCTTAGGCCTTTATTACCTCTGAAACGTCCACTATATCGATTGTCATGCTTGTTACTGGGATTCCAGAGTTTGGATTGTCGTAGAAAATTTCAATCTGCTTTATTCATTATTGATTTGATAAATAGTGGCATTGAATCTCCTGATTTGTTGGATTTAGTTCCGTTTTTTTGTTCATGTAAGAAGTTTACGATTCACTGATTCATTTAGCATAACATTTCACCGTTGCAATTATGTCCAGCAAAGGATCACTAACACGCTCATTTTTAAATTTAAATCGAATTAATTAAAATTTTCAAAATGAATCAAAGTCAAGTATTGAGTCAAGTGTATATTATGCTTTTTACCTAAATAAGGTGAGATTGAAAAATATATTAATCCGCCCCATTTATCTATGGACATACACCTAAGCCTGTAATCGACTTGTTGTGCGCTCCAAATACTAATAAAGTAAAGAAATAATTTTTGTAAATATTTTTATAGATTTGAATTTTAATCTTAGTCTGTAAATTTCCATTGGCTATAATAATAAATAATTAATTGTAGAATTTTTGATTAAAATCGGTCAAAAAATATATGGGAGCTATATCAAAATCTGACAAGTCGCAAAAAAGACCTTACTCAAAATGTAGAGAAAATCTGTTAAAAAAATACGCTGAATCCCTTAAAGTGAGAATCGGATGGTACGTACATATATAGGGCAGCTAGATCTGAATTTGAACCGATTTCTATGAAATTCAACAGCAATGTCTATTTTTTCAAATTCACTTGACTTGGTCTCTATTTCAAAAAATATGACTGCGCCAAATTTTAAGACAATCTGGTGAAAATTGAAAACTAACTTGGGCAGACAGACAGACGGACAAAGCTTAATCAAATCAGAAAGTGATTCCCTCTTTCTTCTGGGTGTTACAAGCAAATTCTTTATGTTATAACTCCCTGTACCGCCGTAGTGGTGTAGGGTATGAAATAGTATAAAACATTCAGTTGGAGGAGACTGTTCACAGATAGCCAATTCATGAAAGCTTTTAATTGATACTTGAAATGCACATTGTTGAACTCTCCCTCGTTTATTATGAGATATGCTATGAATGCTGATATTTTTGATTGAATAACTGCCAATGCTTGCAATTAGTTTCTAAAGTTGTTTTTCTGGGACGACTATGAAATTAACTTCGCGGTCAGGAGGGCAAACAATATCGGAAAGATATTGATATTGGCATGTTCATTTCACAGTGTTAATCAATCAAATGAGTCCCGATTTGAGTCACAAGAATGTTACTTAAGTTGTGACTTCGAATTTAGCCTTCTGTACGTTCAGAAAGCATGCCTGCATCTCTAATTAACTGTGTGGGATAATTACAGTGGAATGGTTGCAGACAGCGAAACATTCTTGGACGTAATCTGTAATGATTGCGAAAAACTTTAATGGACATGATCATTTTGACTCAAATCCAATTATTTCCTACTCCGCCCTAATGGGCACAGAACAGCAGTGATTAGATCTTAATTACCACAATTAGAAGGTAAACGATTCCCTATACAACGATCGCAATACACACAAGCCAGTCAGTGCGCGTCTTTGGATTGCAAGCAATATGATGTGATTTTCTGGAAGTGAACTTTGTAGCTGCAGTTTATTTACAAGCTCCAAATCCGGATTGATCCCCAACTACAACACCATCTTGTTTGCCTTGCATATTTGCTGTTTTCAATCGATTAAGCCCTAATGCGTTTTAGATGCAACTGTGATGTTCAAAAACTTAATTCGATATTGAAAAATTTACATAGCCACACACACACACTTCAGTGACATTGATTGGCTAGCTAGCAAAGTTAAATAGTCAGACAATTAGTTCATGCAAATGCTGAACTCATTCCGAGTGAAATAAAACCGCCATAAATTATCTGCGAATGCATTCCAAAGTCGCATAGAGTGCATTCGTTGCCGTAGGTATGTGTGCGCGTTTGTACCTGCCGAACATTCAAATTTATGTGAATGTACTCTTGTGTGTATGTATGTATTTATGTGAACTGTATTTGGAAGCAACACTGATAATCCAAATCCAATTCTAGTAAACGATAAATGGAATATTGCCGCCGGACGAATGAATGGAACGCAAAATTGTCGATATTACTAATTGCGACTCAATGAAGCGCTTAAAATGCCAGAGGTCATTAAATCAACCCCCACTCACCCAACTCCCTTCCTTCCCTTTTACTCACACATACCAACAAATATAGTTGACTGTAACTTTGTCGAAGGGCTTCGTTTAAAATGCCACGTAAACCCTGTGCAATACCCGGATTGAAGCTAAGTCGACAAATGCATTCACGAAAATTCCTATTTGTGGGGACTGTTGAAACAAATGAACTTGGGCCCAAATCCGTTTTGTTTTTGAAGATGCAGACTAAAAGTCATTCGAGTTATAAATTGTTGCATTGCAATCATTGATACATTGCAAAGTTACACAAGCCGTGAAGGACAAAAGCAAAACGCGGCGCAAGCCGAAAATAAAACGAGGCAGAGAGTGAAAACATTTGAAAAATTACAAAACTTTTATTTTATTGTAGATCAAAAAGCAAGATCAAATATGCCTGATGTATTTGGCCTTCGAATCGTTAAACCTATTTGAGAATTATTTGTGGGTTAAAAGTACGCTAACATTGGCCACTAAATCCGGATTTATGGCTTTTTCGAGATTGAAGTGCTAAATCCAAATCATCACATTCAAAATTTCAGCCAAATCGGAAAAGAATTGCGCTCTCTGGAAGCTCAAGAGTTCAGGACCCAAGATCGGTTTATATGGCAGCTATATCAAAACATGGACCAATTTGACCCGTTTACAATCCCAACCGACCTACACTAAGAAGAAGTATTTGTACAAAATTTCAAACGCCTAGCTTACTATTTCGAAAGATAGCGTGCTTTCGACGGACAGACGGACGAACAAGGCTAGATCGACTTAAAATGTCATGACGATCAAGAATTCTATGAATACTCGATTAATCGAATAGCAATTAATCGAGTGTGCACCCTAGTATCTACGGCTCCAATCACGAAAATGGTTTCAGTGGAGTAATCTTAAAAAGAAAATCAATGACATGTGATGGATAGTGCTCGTCCCAGAAGACTAGAAAAAATTGGCTTCAATATGTTGTCCATAGAGAAAGTTATAGGTTTGGGAGCTACTTGATTTTTATCGATTCGGACTTGATGTTTATGCAAATTTCACAAAGTGGAGAGCTGTTGAAATGTATTATCAGATAAGATATGACCCTTCTAAGGAGTTAAGAAGCTAAGGCGCATAATCGGTCTATTTGGGTGCTACATCCAATCGTGGACTTATTGACAGAACTATTAAATCTTGGTTTTACGAAGCCAAATTTGCGTAGAATCATAAAAGTTTTCAAATGTACTCGAATTCGGGTGAGAAATAAACCTTATGTTAGTTCGAGAAGACAAATCGGATAAGCTGTTTGTTTAGAGACGAAAGCCAATAGTGATTCGAAATATGCTTCTAAGGCCCAATTAGGTATGTCCGTTGATAGCACGCTATCTTTCGAAGTACTTAAGCTAGGCGCTTGAAATTTTGTACAAATACTTCTTATTATTGTAGGTCGGTTGGGCTTCTAAATGAATCAAATCGGTCCATTGTTTTGGATAAAGCTGCCATATAAACCGATCTTGGGTTTTGACTCCTTGAGCATTTAGAGAACACAATTCTAATCCGATTTGGCTGAAATTTTGAATGAATTGTTTTGGTATCACTTCCAACAATTGTGTTAGGTATGACTAACACAATTCTTATTCGATTTGGCTGAAATTTTGCACATATCATTTTGGTGTTACTTCCAACTACTTTGTCAAGTATGGTCTAAACCAGTCCATAATCTGATATAGCCGCCATATAAACCTCTCCCGATTAGACTTCTTGGGCTTCTAGAGGGCGCAATTCTTATGCAATTGGGTTGCAATTTTGCATATGCCGCTTTGATATGGCTTTCAACAACTGTTCCAAGTATGGTCTAAATCGGTTGATAGCTACCATATAACCGATCTCCCATTTTGACTTTATTAGCCTCTGTAGGGCGCAATTATCACTGGATTTGCCTGAAATTGTGGAGGTGGTGTTTTTCTACGACTTCTAACAGCCATTACAAGTACGGTCCATATCGGTCATATATATTTGAAAAAGTCATTCAAAGAATTGACAAATGCGATCCATGGTGGTAGAACTTAGCACGCTTTTACTTTTTTTTGACAATTTGGTTGCTACATGGGCGTACAATTGGAGATGCACACATTTAGCACCCTAATCTAAGTTGTCAATTCGTTCGGAAGTCAAGAGCTTGCTTGTCTCATTTTTTGTAACAAACATATTTTGAAAATTACAATTATTTTTTCTGATAAGACCCGAAAAGAAGATTCGTTTCAAAGCTTGAGTTATATGTAATTCAATATTGCGCTCCACATGTGCATTCCTGTAGTCTTTCGCACAAAGTGGAAGTAACTGGAAAAATTTTCCATGATCTGTGTTTAAAAAGAACAAGGCAGCGAACAAGTCTGTGTAGAGGTTAAATGCATTTGTCATAAACTTTCCATGACTATAATTCTAATCAGTCATTTTTCCATTCGCTGCAACTGAGAGCAGCAGTGACGTGTTTCCCCATGCTCAGTGCAAAACGCGATATCCAATTCAGATGTAGGGGGGAAGAACAAAAACGGAAAAATAAATGATAATTAGTTTGCGATCCCCGACCTACTCGCTTCGTTTATCTAGCATGCGGCCGTCTTCGCACCGCACGTAAGCGATAGTCACCCTTACTTGGCTCGTCCATATGCATTCAGTTCTCGACTGTTACCACATGAAACTGGTTGGCTAACAACATCATTATTCTTCAGGGTCAAGAGAATAAAACGGCAGCAATAACTAACGATCGATGACCGACGCAGCGCTTTATGACAAACCCGCTTTTGTTAAAGTCATCACTTTAAGGTTTTTATATTGGAATAAGCTGAGCAAAACAAACGAGGCAAAAGTTAACTGCCGCTACTTAGACTGGCAAACGGAAAGCCAAAGTGATTAATTCACACAAACGAACGTCAAGAAACTGGTCTGATGGGAGCGATGCAAATCGGCTGCCTCCGCTCAGAGTTCAGCTGTAGTCCGTACATTTTTGTTACAGCGGAGGTGATAATGAACGCCAAAAAGGGGTGGTGGGGAGTGGTAATAACCTCTAACAACGGAGTGCAAAGCTTCCTTAATCTGCAGCGGTTAAGTTCAAGTGCAGTCAGTCATTTACATGGCTTGGCCTAAAACAAGCAAACTTGCATGTTAAGTGGACTTGTTGGTTGCATGAAACACGTCAGTCTTTTTAACTGCCTTCTGGTTTCTCTTTTGGCTATTGCACCACTTCCGGCTTAGATATGTGTCGGATTCTGGTATGCAGAACATGAGAAAATGTGCGGCCGTTCTGCGGCCGAGTTTCAGACGGGCCGAAACATTTATACCCAACACCATTGATGGCTATGGCTAGTTTTATACCCTTCTCCATAGATTAGTATACCATCTAGTCATTCCGTTTGTAACACATCGAACTATTGATATGGGACCTTATAATGTATACATTTTTCAGTTTCAGACGGGCCGAAACATTTATACCCAACACCATTGATGGCTATGGCTAGTTTTATACCCTTCTCCATAGATTAGTATACCATCTAGTCATTCCGTTTGTAACACATCGAACTATTGATATGGGACCTTATAATGTATACATTTGTCATCGTCTCGACATTCGTCCGTCCATCCGCCCGTCTGTGAAATCCCCGATAGCAGTCAAAGAGTAAAACTAGCTACTTCGAATTTTTCGCACATACTTCTTATTGATGTATGTCGTTGGGTATCGCAAATGGGTCATATCGGTTCAGATTTGGATATAGCACCCATATAAACGGTTCCGTCGATATTTCTTCTTTAGCGCCTAAAGGGGTCCATTTCCACGCGATTTGGCCAATCGCACTATATTCATATGGTCTGAATCAGTCCAAAATCTGACAAAGCTTTCATATAAACCCATCTCCCGAAAGTATTTCTTGGGCATCTAGAGTTTACAATTCTTATCCGATTGGTTTTAAATTTTGACTTCAACTAGACCTCCAACATTCCTACCAAGTATAGTCAGAATCGGTCCATAAACTGACAAAGCTTCAATATTTCCTATTTCCCTAGTTGACTTATTGAGCCACTACAGAAAGCAATTCTTATCTATTTACTGCCTCCCTACCCATTTAGATTAATCGTACAAAAAACTTGACAAATGCCATCCATTGTTGAGGGAATATAAGATTCGGCCCGGCCGAACTAAGCATGCTTTTTATTGTTCATCCTTCAAATTAGGCCCAGGTGCAAGCATGCTGTTTTTTTTACTGGAAACCTAACGTAATTGAAAAACTTGAAGACTTTTGACAGTTAAATGCTACGAGAAGTGCCAAATATGATTCAAACCAGAGAATTTAATTAAAAAATTCCAATTGTTCTCGAATGGGTTATCTCAGCCCAAATTAAGATGAAAAAGTTTCTGCTTAGACTGATTGCCCGATTTAGCGTCTTGATCCCATGAAAATAATATGTATTATCCAATTTCAATAGAGTTTGAAGCAGTGAGTTATTTGAGAACCCTTAAATTCTATGCCGCAGATAGTGTAGATCATAGTCTGCTAGCAAAGAATCGCTGGGTGAGTGTATTCGACTGCTCATTACCAGCAAGGTCGGACGCGTCATGGTTGGACGCGTCATGGTTTGTCTTTGATCTTAACATTTTCCAAAAAATGGCTCAAGAATTTTTATAAAATTTTGTACGAGTAATAAAATTAAGTGTGCGGATGCATTTTTAATGTTGACTGTGGGACATGGTGAAGCTGCGACTAAACTAAAACAAGGTTAATCGGTAGTACAAAATTCATATCTATATGTAGTGTTACTGACTGATATTCGCCCAGAAGAATTGGTTAAACTTACACGCAAAAAAATTATTCATTTCACATAAAGGATATTTTCGACAAGTAAACTACTTTTGTGAAAAATGTTGGACTTTACTTACAATGGCATACACTTTTTTACCCTGACAATACCTTTTAATCAATATCAAAGACTTTTAGTGAAATGCCAATGCTATGAAAGTAGTAAATATATATCGCTTGACAAATAGTATAGCGATATAAATACCTTTATCTGCATTCCATATGATCTTTATTGGTCTATGAATTCGCTCGGGGGTTAAGGGTCATTTAAGTTTGGATGTTAGATGTACACCATTCTTAGAATAATTTATTTGTGCCCGATATTCTCATGATGTCCGATTTGGGGCTGTTTTCGGGGGAGAGGTTGTCCCCCAGACACTTGGCCCTGAAAAAATATCAGCATTTTGCTCTACTCTCAAATATAATTTATTTAAACCCCATGTTGCCATTGATTAAAGGGGAGTTTATGGGATGAGTCGTCCCCCAAAAACATGGCTCCAAAATTCGTTATCAAATTCGTTTTCTAATCTCAAACACCTTTCATTTGAGCCACATATTACCATGGTCGGAAGTGGCGGTGCCCTAAATACATGGGTCCAATATTTGGATATCAGATTACTATTCTACACTCAAATGTCTTTTAGTTGAGCCCCTTATTGCCATGGCCAGTATATAAGTCCTGTTTGGGGGTGTTTTGGGGTGGACCCACAGAAACTTGGTGCCACATTTGGATATCAGATTCGTATTCTACACTCAAATACGTATTCTACTTGAGTCCCATATTGTCATGGTCGGTAAATATCCATCGAAATATGGATGCAAAATTTTTGTTTTTAGCTTACTATAGTAAAGCACACAAAATTTTGCTTAAATCGCACCACCCATCTCTGAGATCAGGCGTTTCTGAGAATTAGGATAAGGGGAGGGTCCGTCCCCCTTTAGTAATGAAAAAGTGTAGTACCCTATTTCACCACGGGACCATTATGCACCATTTGTGAAAATTTCAAGAAAATCGGTTCAGTCGTTTTTGATTCTTTTGGGAACACAAACAAACAAATAACCAAACCGACAACAAACACAAATTGATTTTTATACCCACAACCGAACAATGGGGGTATATTCGTTTTGTCATTCCGTTTGCAACACATCGAAATATCCATTTCCGTCCCTATAAAGTATATATATTCTTGATCAGCGTAAAAATCTAAAACAATCTAGACATGTCCGTCCGTCTGTCTGTTGAAATCACACTACAGTCTCTAAAAATAGAGATATTGAGCTGAAATTTTGCACATATTTTTTTTTTCCATAAGCAAGTTCGAAGATGGGCTATATCGGACTATATCTTAATATAGCCCTCATGTAGACCGATCCGTCGATGTAGGGTCTTAGGCCCATAAAAGCCACATTTATAATCCGATTTTTCTGAAATTTGGGATAGAGAGTTATGTTAGGTCCTTCGACATCCTTCTTCAATTTGGCCCAGATCGGTCCGAGTTTGGATATAGCTGCCATATAGACCAATCCGCTGATTTAGGCTTTTAGGCCCATAAAAGCCACATTTATTATCCGATTTTGCTGAAATTTGGGATAGTGAGTTACGTTAGGTCCTTCGACATCCTTCTTCAATTAGGCCCAGATCGTTCCAGACTTGGATATAGCTGCCATATAGACCAAACCGCCGATTTAGGGTCTTAGGCCCATAAAAGCGTTTTGCCCTTTGACATCCTTCCTCATGCCATATAGACCGATCTCTCGATTTAAGGTCTTGCGTCCATAAAAGACGCATGTATTGTCCGATTTTGCCAAAATTTGGGACAGTAAGTTGTGTTCGGCCCTTCGACATCCTTCTTCAATTTGGCCCAGATCGGTCCAGAATTGGATATAGCTGCCATAGAGACCAATCTCTCGCTACTTACAAGACCAATATTTTTTTATACACAATTGAACAATGGCTTGTACTTATAAGTATTTGGTCCAAATCGGAACATATTTCGATATAGGTGCTACGGGGCATAATGTATACATTTTCCACCGGATTTTGACGAAAGGTGGTTTACATATATACCAGAGGTGGTGGGTATCCAAAGTTCGGCCCGGCCGAACTAAACGTCATTTTGGATTTCTGCTAGTTTTTCTTAATAAAACAAAAAATTAATTATAGGAGTTGTTGTTTTTGCACATTTATATACCTATTTTGAAATCAATATTTCTTTATCGCGTAAATTACCAAACAATGCATGTGCCTTAGAAATTCTTACTGTATTTTCTTGTACCTTGCAACAATTTGACTGTGCCTGTAATGATGTTAGTCATTGGACATACCAGCATTTGTGTACCAAAGGCGCCATTTTAAAAATTGAAACTTTCCGAGTTAACCATCCTCACTCGAGCGAGCAGCTGAACTAACGAGCAGTAGTGAAAATATTTCCCCATCATTGGTCCATACGCTTTTATACTAACCCTTTCTCCATAGTAGGAGAGACACAAGAGAATAGTTATTGGTGCGGTAAACGATATGAGGCTGGACTGTTTAAAATTCGAACTAGAACAAACAAAAAACTAAATTACTTAAGCATTGTTGTTGCCTTTCACTTAAAACTCATTTTTGTGCTAATGCAAAGCCATATTGATATTGAGTATACTAATAGAAATCATTGTTACTGTGAACGTTCCCACAAAAAGAGTGACATAAAATGAGAGCACTAAGTGGCAATATGAGAGATAAAAGTTGTATGTGTGAAAGATAGAGATCACTGTTGCGGTGGGGTGTTATTGTGGTGGGTGTTGTGCTTGTGTGTCATACGGAGGTCAGCCAGCTGCATATTTTTTTCTCATTTTCCTCTGATGAAGATTGATGGCGTATCAGAAATCGCGATACAGATAGCCGGTCAAATGTTTTTTTAGCAACATCACAATCATAGAAAAGTTTTTCTGAAAATAGCAAACACTGTCTGCTGAATATTAGTAGTTAATTTGGTGCTATTGCAGCAGTAGTAAATAAATATGTAAATATGTGTTTCAGTGGATGTTTATAATCACCACTGAATGTATGCTTTCCATAACCTTTTTTCTTTAAATTTAGATACAAAATGCCATCCCAGTCATTAGTAGATCAATAACAAAAAATACGAACTAGCTCAGCTACAATTCAAAATGTATACCAACGGATGGATCAGGTAATACGCAGTTATATTCCCCAAAATCAAATCATGCCTATGGTAGTCAAAACAAGTAATAGGCAACCATTAAAAGTAGCATGCATTTTTTTCAGTAGAAAAAACAGCAGTAATGTCTGCTTTCCCATTTTCAGCAGACAAAAACTGCTGTTTTAGCAAACATTCTTGCTGTTTTGAATAAAAAATTTGGCTGAGTGCACACATGTTGCCTTACTTTTGATAGTCCTTTGCTGTGGTATTCTTTGAATAGAAAGCATGGAACGAAATGGTCTTTAGCCGGAATCTAAATTAATATTTAAATAATAAAATAATTTTTGTTTGTTTCTCTTTCGAGACGAGCTGGATGATCGGAGATGCAAATGGAAAGCCAAAGATAGCAACACACACCAACCACTATGCGACGCGTTTCGTCCTTGGTTAGAAAAATTTGGCAGAGCCCGGCCAGGATTCTGTTGGGACAGTATGGAATTCAAATAAAAGGTGTTTGATAGTAGATAACGAATCTGATATTAATATGAGGGAAAAAGTATCTGGGTGGCCGCCTACACCCAAAAAATCACTCTTCAATGGATACATAGACCCATCGTGATGATATGTGATGGCAGTAGAGAAAAAATGTTATATATTTTTATTTGTTTGTTGGTTCCGTATAGACTCGAAAATGGCTGAAGTGATTTTCTTGAAATTTTTACAGATTGTGCAGATTGGAAGATGTGATAGGCTATTTAACTTTTTGGTATCGGAATGGGGGATATGGGATTCAAGAAAAAGTATTTTTGAAGAGAACTTGAAACGTGTACCCAAATGTGGGGACAGAGGACTGTCCCGCCCCAAAAACCACCCCTCACCATTTCAACTGATTGAGGCAATATAGGGAGTAAGCGTGGGGGCCACTAAATGAACTTCAAAAGAATATGTTTGCCGATCGAGATAATATGAGACACATATTAAAGGTCATTAAAAGTGGAGTACGAATCTGATATTAATTTTAGACAAAAAGTGTCTGGGAAGCCTCCCGACTCAGGAAAAAACATGCGGAACAACCGGGACATTGTAGGACTTAAATAAAAGGACTTAGGGAGTAATCTACCAATCTAATATTCAAATTTGGGGACAAGTGTCTGGATCTGCCACAAATCCCCTTTAACGGACGTGAAGGCCAATCGGAACGATATAGGACTAAAGTGTGATCGTCTGCCCAAAAAAAAGGACCCAACCACCGGCTGTAGTTTTCGTTTGTAATGCACAGAAAAAATATGGATCGGCTTAGATACTGGAGCCCATAGTAATTGAAGTAATTGTACAAAATTTTAGCCAAATCGCATAAAATTTGCGCCCTGTAGGGGTTCATGAAATACAATAGAAAGATCGGTTTAAATGGGAGCGATATGACCCATTTATAATCCCAACGAACCTACGCTAATAGGAAGTATTTGTGCACCGATTAAATAGGGTATTGACTTATAAAAAAATTTTCAAACAAGGAGTTAATTATTTTATAAATTTTTTATAAAAAAATTCGATTTTTATATCACGGCAAAGCTAAACAAGGCATGCGTTGAACATATTTTTAATTGTACGAATTAAATTGTTATTTAATAGTATGAATTGTGCATTGATCAAGATTATATTGTGTTCCCTTTAAACCATATGTAATGCAGAAGAAGTTCGAACGAGCCAAATATATGGCCAGCTTCTATCACATGCAGACGCAAAGTGGCGTAGCTAGACAAATATCAAGAAAAATAGAAAGTAAGTTTTTTATCGCTTCATAAAATATAATTGATTTAATTATAATTTCGAAGTAAAAGTTATTATGAAACTTGTTACCCTGAAATAGTGTAAAGCTGGGTATTCTGTTCGGCTTTTCACGCGAAATGCTGTAAAACGTCGGCGAATCGTTGGCTAATATGCGGAAAAGTTGTACTATGCTAATAGTGAGAATTGCAAAAAATTACCATCTCTTGAAACTATTTCCGGCATAATTTTTTGGATTTTATTGGTTTAAATGGTTTGTTTTTCTTTATTTATTTGCGAAAAATATATAAATCGAGGAACCAATGAGTGCAGATAAAGAAACGTGTTTTGGTATGGAAACACAAATATTTGATTGCTGCCAAATTTCGCTCGCGGCTATTCTAAAAGCAGAATAGAATACTAACCCTGTGGATCCAGATTTCGTGGAATTGTACGCAAAATGCTAAAATTGCTATTTATTACGATTTATTTTAAATATTTATATAAATTAATTTGCAAATCATGTCCCGAACAATGAAGAGAGGCTCATAATCAAACGACAATTTTTCTTCTTTTTTCGAAGCCTGCGATCATTTAATAAACAAATACATATTTTTAAGAAATGTATTTCATGTTTAATACGAAATTTGATGTTATAAAATAAAGTTTTTTTGTTTGTGAAAAATGTCTATTTGCTACCAAGAACATGTGTATCAATTAAAAAGTATTGCCTTGGTTAGTTTGTTTGTTTCCCCCACTGTGTCAAGTTCGTGTTAACAGTCGTCGCAGCAGCTAAGCAACGGAACACAACTCCACAGATTCGTCTTTGTTATCACAAGCACTTGGCCAAAGCATTGGTTGACATTGACCCACTTTTCTGCGCTGACCAGACACTGCTTGCTGCTTATTAACATGGAGAGTCACCAGCCGAAGAAGCGCTCTTCTTCGCAAGTCGAGCACGCTGCTTACTAGCGGTTAGCGTGTTTGAGTTCAATTTGACGCTAACCTGCTTTTGTATTTTTCCGCACCGGTAGTTTAATTTCACGTCAAATTTTCGAACTTAACAGAGCCACTGAAAGAGAACTACAATCTGACTGGCAAGTACTTGACATTGACTCTATAGAAATGACATCGTAGTTGTAGCGAAGCGCTGAATGAAAATAATTTGTTGGTATTTAATCGCGACTAGCAACATTTTAGATTGAAGTGAAGTAGCTTTTTGACTAAGTGAATTTAGTTGAGTTGCAGAAGAGGGTAATATGTTGCAGAAATTCACCCTCTTGCTACGGTTTTTTAAGACATTACCTGAAGGTAATATTTAATAATTTAATGCTCCAAAATAATTTTGTGTCCTTTTTTCAACACAAACTTTGTACCATGTACCCGAATATTTGTTCCCTTTTGCTAATTTGATATTGTCTAGCTGTCATCTCCGCGATCATTTTCCCCACATGCCTATCACATACTATCACTTGCCGCACGTATTTTCCATAAATACGCATATATCCCATTATGATGCCAAAGCTAATCCGACCTTCTTCTAAATCGGCTTAGAATAAGATTAAGCGTCCTATCATTACTTGGACGCTTAATCTTATTCTAAGCCGATTTAGACCTAAACTTTAATTTACACTTATAGTTTAGGTGTAAAGTTAACGTCCGATCCTCGATTCTCTTTCAGTTTTCAACATCTAAAACATTTATATTGTCGTTGCAATTTTTTTACATTTTTTTTAAGAAAAAAAGTTAATTTTTTGGTTTGTAATAACTGGTCATATGAATCAATTGTTAGTGTCTTTTGAGTCCAAGCGGATGTAAAAAATATAGGAGAGATTGTTTTAAATGTGTTTTGAAGAAAAGAAATGTTGTTAAGACAAAGCAGGACACATATGACACCACTGCTGGACGTGTTTCGATGAGTAGACATATCCGACCCTCTGACTGGCCTACGGTTTCACAGCCTGTTGTTCGTTGTACTTATAGCCAAGATCATTAGCACTTAGCATATGTGGTATCTTAATCACAAACTACTGACAAACCATTACATGTAGACTAATTTCTCTCTGAGCCACATCTCTTCAAACAAACTCCAAACTCCTGTCAACGTGAGTGGTAATTTGTTTTTTTTATCAAATGCCACAAAACTCTAAAACAGTTTCCAGAAATATCTCTCAACAACTTGAAGAAAATTTTTTGTTTGCAATATAAAGCTTTAAAAAATTGCTGACTTTCAACAAGCCAATTTTGGCCTGTGATTGACATATGCATATGTTGGATTTATGACGAGGACATCTGAAACATATTTCAATAATTCAGATGGTATTTGTGAAGCCTGTAGCGATGTGGAACTTCTCTATATTGGATGAAATAATACACCACATGTGTACTTCTTTGGCGTGCCTTTCATAGATTGCGCTTTGCATTAAGGAGATTGGTGACGTTCCCAGCAGTAGCGATTCCCGAAGAAAACCCCTTTTATATACACAGCACAAATGCTTAGCAATAAATGGGAATAAATTGATTTGCTTTAAATATTCTCACTTTTCTAAGTTTGGTTCTGTAAAGCTTTTTATCAAATGCCGCCTCTCCACTGGGCGTAATTGTACGTATTGTGGACAGCACTGCTTGAGACAACTAAGCCGCATAAAAGTCAGGTCAATGTCTCTTTAAATTTCCAAAATAATTCGAATGGAGTCATTTAATAGTTATACAATAATTATATGTCTGAAACACAAATTGGCAGTATGTTTACACTTAAACTCTGCCATTGCCATTCATACCTGTATTCAGAAGTTTCCCCTCCAAATGCATCGACGGACAATGGCGAAGTTCCAATTAGAAAATTCTAGCCACAAATTGTGTTAATTGCTGTAATTGCTCAATGAATTGTAAGTCCACACAGCAATGGACAGGAATGTTCAAATAGAATGATGGCGGTTGTATTAGCGCCAAACAAATGGCCTCATTCAGGCCTTTTAGGAATCTACCTATCAACAATTTGCTGACATCCACAGTCATTGCTAAAACACTGAACTGAACTGAAAACAGTGAAATACGGGACTCATTTATAAGTGATCGTAAATGGCACGTAAGAAACTTTCGATCAAAAAATGTTGTGAAGATCGTTTAACAAATGTCCAAGTAATTGCAGCATTTGTCAAAATAGGGCGAACATATGTAAGGGGGCGACATATGGCAAAATCTGAAACGATTTTGATCAAATTCGTACCCATAGTAAAACATAAAAGAATGTTGAGAAAATCTGTTAAGAAATAAGCTGACAAAGGCTCTATAATTGAAAATCTTGTGTTATATATACATATATAATGGGTTGCCCAAAAAGTAATATATATATATAATATATATATATATATAAATATAAATTCAAATATATATATATATATATATATATAAATATAAATTCAAATATATATATATATATATATATATATATATATATAAATATAAATTCAACAGCAATGTCGCAAATTATAGGAGAATCCTTCGTGCCGATTTTCGCAATATTACGCGCGCATGGTAATTGTAAGTTCCAAACAATTTCAAATAGCTAAACAACATAGGTCGTCATATAATTTGCTTTCAAAATTCTTTTAAAACCAGAAACACTCAGCTCTTGCAAGACAACAAAGCAAGGTATTAAATTGTCTGTGTGCAACAAATTTCATAATTTGCCGTATGCTATTAAATCGACCATCCATCTTCAAGAAATTGTTAAAAGAACACATTTTATTTGACAATCTATTGTAAATAATTCGGAAATGAATTTTGTTTCTGTTATATAGAAAACCATTTCGTATAAATTTTCTTTTTATATGTATGTAAAAGTATATATTTGTATTCGTTGGGGTATCTACCACAGGCGGGGGGTATGTAAAAGTCTATATTTGTATTCGTCTGTCTGTCGTGTCCGTCTGTCTGTCCGTCGAAAGCACGCTAACTTTCGAAGAAGTAAAGCTAGCCGCTTGAAATTTTGCACAAATACTTCTTTTTAGTGTAGGTCGAATGAGATTGTAAATGGGCTATATCGGTCCATGTTTTGATATAGCTGCCATATCAACCGATCTTGGGTCTTGACTTCATGAGCCACTACAGGGCACAATTCGTATCCAATTTGGCTGAAATCTTGCATGAGGTGTTTTATTATGACTTCCAATAACTGTGCTCAGTATGGTTGAAATGGTCTTGACTTCTTGAGCGTGTACGCAATTATTATCCGATTTGACTGAAATTTAGCACAAAGTTTTTCGATATGACTTCCAACAATTGTTTAAATCGGTCCATTACCTGATATAGCTGCCATATAAACCGATCTTGAATCTTGATGGCGCAATTCTTATCCGATTTCGCTGAAATTTTGCATGAGTTGTTTTGCTATGGCTTCCAACAACTGTGTCAAATATGGTTCAAATCGATCCATAATCTGATATAGTTGCCATATAAACCGATCTGGGATCTTGACTTCTTGAGCTTCCAGAGGGCGTAATTATTATCCGATTTGGCTGAAATTATTTACAACGACTTCTCTCATGACCTTCAACACACTTGTCAAATATAGTCCGAATCGGTCTATAGCCTAATACAGCTCCCATATAAACCGATCTCTCTATTTTACTTCTTGAACTCCTAAAGGGCGCAATCGGACTATAACTTGATATAGCTCCAATTTAAGTCAATTATTTCCTTTTATCCTTTGTTTGCCTAAAAGGAGATATCGGGAAAAGAACTCGACAAATGCGATGTATGGTGGAGGCTATATGGTGTTTCGTTTCACTGTCAAGCATATTCAGTGTAGTCTAAAATTTAACTATTAATTGTCTTACAAACGAACATTGCTTGCAAATTATTGAATTTTATTATCAAAATACGTGCTCTGTTAAGAAAGTTCATCGCTCGCTTCCTCCATTTTACGACGAAGCTCATTTTTGGCATAATGGGTCAGAAGCATTGCAGGAGCCAGAAGCATTGCAAGAGCTACCAATACATCCAGAAAAAGTTACAGTTTGGTGCGGTTTATGGGCTGGTGGCATCATTGGACCGTAATTCTTCAAAGATGATGCTAATCGTAACGTAACTGTGAATGGTGAGCACTACGGTGAAATAAAATACAATTTTTTTTTGCCCACGAGTTTGACTTGAATCCCACACAGCACGCGTAACAATGGACTTAGTGAGAGGCGAGTTCGGTGAACATTTTATTTGGCAGCCTAGATCGTGCGATTTAACGCTGTGTTGAAGCTCATGTCTATTCAGACAAGCCCGCTTCAATTGAGGCATTGGAAGACAACATTGAAGTATTTATTCGTGAGATAACGGCCGAAATGTTGGAAAGAGTATGCCAAAATTGGACTAAGCAGACTAAGACTTCCTCCAATTTGTTGCGTTTGGAATTCATCAGATCTTAATTTTTTATTTGTCTAGCCACGCTTCTTTTTGTCTGTATATGATAGAAGTGAGATATATTGGATTGCCCAAAAAGTAATTGCGGATTTGTCATATAGTCGGCGTTGACAAATTTTTTCACAGCTTGTGACTCTGTAATTGCATTCTTTATACTATTACAGTTTATACTATTAAATAACCATTTAATTCATACAACTCAAAATATGTTCAACGTACGCCAGCAATGACTATTGCAGAAGCTGTGAGGACATCGAAGAAGAAGAGACTATAGAGCACCTTCTGTGTGTGTGTCCCGCACTAGCAGTTAGAAGGAGTTTCCCTTTAGGTTCTCATTTCTTTGAGAACCTGTCTGATTTAGCGGATGTGAACATTCGCAAGTTATTGTGCTTTTTAAAGCGATCTGGATGGTTCAACGATAGGAAATAGAATGCATCTTCATTTTTCTGTTCCTGTGGTATCACAATGGACAAAAACGTCTAAGTGAGTCTGATGGCAGACCGCCACTTGAACCTTACTTGCTGTGATCCATTTCAAAAATTATTAAAGCAATCAACACCTTGTTTACAAAGTTTTTTATGACTCAATACCATATTTAAGCGCTCAAATGTAGGTCTTTATTTTTTCTGTGTAGCCTAAAAAGGTTGCCTGTGCAGATTTGGAGACAATCGAATGAAATTGCGACCCACACTCTGTACATAGCTAAATCTGAGGAGCTAAATCTAAGGAGATGCACATACTAATGGATGTGTATGTCTCTCTTCCCTCTGGTTGTTACAAACAAATTCACTAAGTTATAATAATACCTTGTACCATAGTAGTGGTGTAGGGTAAAAATATTTAAAAAAAATAGATCCTTTTATTCTCAAGATTCAAATATATAAAAATGAGATATTTTCCAATTTAAAGGTTGTTAAAATTGTTTGAAGTCGAAAACATGTTGACCAATCATTACAATGTGCTTGTTGGCTTCATTTGAGAGCATATCTCTCTGAAATTCACAGAATGTTTCATCTCAGTGTGGTTAGCGAGCCTCTGCACAGCGGCTGTTAGGTAAAAAAAGTACTAGTTTTAAACAGACATGACTTGAATAAACAATTAGGAACATCCTTTTTATTTGTCGTGTTTGTCAAATTAAAATTATGTTTACAGAAAGTGGAATTAAAGTTTTTACAAACATCGTTTGGTCCCTGCTATTGCTGCGATATTCGAAAAAGCGAGAAGTGATTTTTTTCATTTTCGGACACTGGCAGGGCTCTGGGCAAGGGCATGGACATCTCTTTGGGGAAGGCCTAAAATCCACCGGCTCTGGGCAGGTGGGGAGAGGGGTAGGGGCGCACACCTTTTCTGCGAGCAGGCAATCATGGCATAAACAAACTAATGCCTCTTTAATTACATGTCGGAACAAGTGGGAAATATTATTGTGTTTTGTGTGTGTGTGTGTGTGTGTGTGTGTGTGGCTGTGTGTATGAGCCTATGTTGGTGCAAATGTTCCCACACAAATATGTAGCGTACGGTGTGGACGTACGGAAGAATGAGGCCAGTATCAGCACCCATGCCTGTATCTGCCCCTTTGAGCCAATAAAGGGATGCACAACATTTGAGGGGAAATGTACATATTAGGACTGTACACAGGCTCCCGTTGTGGACTCCAGTGACACCATAACAATTAATCAAAATGTCACAATACACAAACACACACTCACGGCACATTAATATCCATTTACACACACAAACGAATGTCCATTGACAAAGGCCAAACACCAACACCACTGCATGCCAGGAATTGAGAATTCAGTCAAACATTTTAAAACAAAGGCATTTCAATCTTTAGTGATTTCGATTGCGATCGGCACGTGCTGGCACGTCCTCCTAATTTCACGAAGAAAATGTGATGACATAAAGATTCTCAATTATTTTTTGGGGCAGTAAAAAACTCGCAATAATTGGGCAACAAAGGCTTCTTGTAAACTCATGTATGCCACCGATATCGAAAGACAAGACTTTGTTTTGTCTTTGCAACTCTGAACCACAGGCGAATTGAGTTCGAAAGCCTTTTGTTACTGAAAAGGCCACCGTTATCTATGCAACTTCAGATGGTAGCGTTTTGTTGGTGTCAACCCCTCCCACGTCAAATACGTCTGATTGTTTATGTGTGCACAATTATTATCGTGGAAGTTGTTTGTGTTCCGCACCAGAAAAGAAAAAAAAAAATCAGCAACAGAATATCACGCTTTAACAGTGGATATGTTTGCCAGATTGTGGATAAACGCTTTAAATAATATACACCCGATGTACGATAAACGTGATCTGGTACGTGTTTACTCAAGCTGATTGAAGTAGTTTCCTACCAACAACCAACAGTTAGATTAACGACAATAAAACAACGATTATATCTTTTGTGTATAAAACATTTAATTGGCGTTTATTTGTTGATAACGTTCCCAGCTACGTACAGACTCTAAAAGTCTTTAATCGCTTTTCATCTTCAGAGGAAATAGATTTGACGAACTTTTTCACTGTTAGCCGCGAAAGCCGGGCAATGACATAGGAAATGCTCCAACGTCTCATCATCTCCCCGCATGCCCTACACATGCTACACCCATAGTAATTTGTCAGCAGAAACAGCAAAAAAGTTTGCCGAAACAGCAGCAATTTTACAAGCATATAACTTTAAATTTTGTACAATTTGTCAATTTTTGATAAAATTTAAAAAAAGTAACTGCTATTATTATGTTTATGAAATCAAACAAAAAATTTACGCCTAAAAAAATATAGATATATGAGAATAGAGCACGTTGCTGATATATTTTCCCGGATTAGTGTTTGGGGGACCACCCCTATCCACAAAACACCCCTAAATCGGGCATATTTACCGACCATGTCAATGTGGAGTTTAAATGAAAGGAATTGGGGGGTAGAGCAAGAATTGATACCCATTTTCGGGACCAATTTTCTGGGGGTCTACCCCTTTCCCAAAATACCCCACAAACAGCAATTTTTTAGTGACCATCGCAATATGGGGCTCAAACTAAGGTATTTGGGAGTAGAATACGAATTTGATATCCAAATGTGGGACCATCACCCCTTTTACAAAACACCCCCAAAGGAACAACATTTTTCGACCATGTCAATATGTGGCTCAAATGAAAGGTATTTAAGATAAGAAAACGAATTTGATAACCTATTTTGGGGCCATGTGTTTGGGGGACGCCTCATCCTGTAGACTCCTCTTAAGCCAATGCCAATATGAGGTTTAAATAAATGGTATTTAAGAGAAAGGCACGATGCTGATATTTTGTCAGGGCCATGTATCTGGGGGACCACCTCTCCCCCGAAAACACCACTAAATCAGACATCATGAGAATATCGGGCTGAAATTACGTATTTTAAGAATGGAGTACACCTCACGTCCAAACTTAAATTCGTAGACCAATAAAGATCATGTGTTCAGACAAAGGCACTTATATTGTTAAACTGTTAGTCAAGTTTGCATTGTATTTCACTAAAAGCTCTTTAATTGTCGGAAATAAATACTCCAAGGAAACTTTTATTCCATATAAAGTAAAAGAAGGCGCAGCGGACCGGGCTCGGGTCAGCTAGTCGGGTAATAAAAAAATCGTTTATTTAAAGCTTAACCGGCATATCGGTCTATATGACAGCTATATCTAAACACAGTCCGATCTTTACAATATTTGCGTCAGGTGTTGGGAGGCCTAAAACTACTTACTGTTTCAAATTTCAGCAAAATAAAGCTTTTATCCAAATATGGTCCGATTTGGCCCGTTCAAGAACTTAACCAGCGTGTATCAAAAAGACGTATCTGTGCCAAATTTCAGCTCAATATCTCAATTTTTGAACGCTGTGGAGTAATTACAACAGACGGACATCGTTAAATTGTCTTAGAATTTTACGACGATCCAAAATTTGTAGGGTCGGAAATTGATATTTCGATATGTTGCAAACGGAACGACAAAATGAATATACCCCCATCCTTCGGTAGTGGGTAAACAAATGTTAACGCCTATAATTCGTAAAGATTGGCTTGCCCATTTTACCAGGATTTATCAGAATTCTACAATGGCATAGTTCACTTTGGCAGTAGAAATGATTTAAGAAAAGAGGTTAAAATAAAAAAGATAATTTTTCACTATGTTTACTTACACCACAAAGAAAAAATCGCAAATAAATTAAATCAAAAATTTATTTTGAAATAAAATTGTTTTCAACTAAAAAATAATAATTGGTACAATAATTTTCGTGATTGAAATTTTTGCCATTTTCAATTAACGAATTAATTTATACAATTATATACAATTTATACAAACAATATTCAATCAAAATCGTAATCGATTTTTTTTTTCATTTTCAGTTAAAAAAATATTGAATCAATCATTTTTTTTACGAAATCTGAAATCAATAGTAAATGTGATTTAAACTTTGATCTTCTTTATATAAAAAATTAATTGTTTTAATTTTAATTGAAGAGAATAATGTTTGAATTACGGATTGGTCATAGGGCCTATACGCCTTCTTTTATTATTTTAGTACTTAATAGCGAAAATCGCTATTAATCGGTTAATTTTATCTGCATGTTATTGAAAACCATCCAAGACAACTTTGGACTGAAATTCTTTCCAGAACATCTGACTTGCACAAAAGTGGAATTCTTCGTCAGCCAAGAACTGCCGCCTCAATATACAACACGTTACTGCAACAGCAACAGCTATCTATAGGGTACACCTAGGCGACACCCGAGATTTTTTGGAAACCCCTGCAAGAGTTCGTAGGGTTGCCCGCAAACCATTGCCCAAAGAACGCACCTCAAGTCCATGCTCCAGGAGAAAAACATCTGCGTAGTATATTTTATAGAAGTAATTTGAAATTTTCAAAAAATTTCAATCGCTTTTTTTAATTGCATCAATTAAAGAGTTAACTGATATTTCAAAAATTTCAACTACTTTTATTTGGAATAATTAAAAAATTAATTGAAAATTGCAATCATGTTTTTAATTGAATATGCAATTTTTTTAATAAAAATGTTTTCTATAACTTTTTCAAATACGATGATTTATATTATCATTTTCGTGATTGAAGCAGTTAAATCAAAAATTAATTGGATCAATCAATATCGTGATTGAAACTGATTTTTATTTTTTTCTGTACGGAAAAATTAAAATCTCAGTGTTATTAAAAAAATTTGTATATTCCATTAAAATTTTGGCCGAAATCGGATTTTCCAATTTGCATTTATGAAGAGCTGAATAGTTCAATCAACGGGTAACCAACTTATTAATTCCAGATGCTAATCGTCCATTTCTTCTATCACATCCCGGATTTCCCTTTTTTTCATGCCTCCAATTCACGCTATAAAATTATTTTTTTTAAAGACTTATTGTGCTAAAGTGCTAAAAACATATATATTCATTTAGTAAATGATTTTTTGCCAAATTTATTTTCGTCTAGCCAGAGTTTGTCTTAACTTACATCAGCGATGAACAAAACTGAAAATACGTAAATAAGACGAATATCTCATAAAAAATTATAAATATTCCAGACTCTATGTTTTTTGTAGAATTTTAAGAGTTTTATCTTTTGCAAAAAGAATCATGATGATCGACCTATAAATGCCTATTAGGCAGCACTACAAAGTTTTAAATGCTAGAGGTGACCTACATTCACGCCCCCTGGACCTACCAGCGTCTCCAAATTTGCGTTAACTTTGGAAACCATCTCCACATTCACTATGTCAAGTTTAGTGTAGATATTCTTATCCATTCAAAGCATTTTTCGACTGTGTGCATGTTCTCCAAAAATTTCTTGAACAATGACTCTTTAAGATTTTTTGCTTCTTAAAAAATTGGGGCAACTACGGACAGCCAAAATTTTAAGAAGCATTCGAAGAGCGTATTTTCAAAATATGGCGGCTGTTAGATTTGGGCATATTTTTTATTATTATATTTTTTTTATTATCTATCTAAGTTGAAAAATGTTTACTTTTTAAATAGTGATTTACCTGGAGAAGCTCAAAGAAATTATTAATATTTATTTTTTGATAATTCTACACTAATTAAGTATACCCTTCCATAGACCAAATAAAAAATGACAACCTCCTAACTAGTTTTTGAGATATAACTTTAAAATCGGAACAAAAGACCTAAAATTCTGTTTTTTTTTTTGAAAATCGAAAAGATGTCAACTTTGAACAGCCGTATCTCCTAAACTAAAAATCTGAAATTTATGTGGGTAACATTTTTGAAATCGTTGGAAAATTCTACATAAGACAGACTTTTTCAAAATTTCGTAGGTGCAGATGAAAGTTTTGATTTTTGCCACTTACTTCCTCTGAGCGCGCCGTCTTCGACATCAACCCACCATTTGAAGTGAGATGTCTTTGGGTCTGGCACATTTGAGTTATAATAAATCACAAGTTAAATGGCTAATGAATAGAGTAATTAGCAAGTTGGCTGGGACACCCGTATGTTCGTGTCGCTTTGTTTCTAACTAGCATAAAGTGAGCAAATGAAGTCCTACGGCAATCATTGTAGTAGGCAGGCGTGCGAAAAAGATCGGCCAAAGAGATTAATCGGCGAGACCTCCTTTCCTGCTGAATTCCGAAGCAATCATGGGCTTTGTTACCCTTTCGACAATGAATTATATTGGCCAACATTTGTGTTAAATTTCTGACAGCCACAAATTACCGAAAAGGACTTGTTCGCTTCATGCAGTACAACGAGTGTGCGTGCTCTCTGTCTGTCCACATCTGTCCACATGTTTGTTAGCTGGTTACGTGTGTTTGCTTTGAGCCGAGGTGCAAATGCACTAATTGGAGGGATTGTGAATTGAGCCAGCATGTGTGAATGGGTGACGTCGGATCGTTTGCTTAAATTCGCATGTATCTGTAATTGAAATTTAAATTCGAGCTCATTCGTGCACAATGGCCAAACTGCAACACGACACAGGTTTAGTGCCTCGACGAGAGAATCGTGTGGCAGGAGCTGTTGCAGCATTATCGCTATTTAATGTCTGGACAAGCAACAGTTGTCAGCCTGCTGCGATTTGGTGGGTGCTGGCATTGCACCTTGTGATTTCAGCTCTACACCGAATTGGGGGTGGGTCACGTCGATGTTGGCGAAACGTCAATTACCAACTGACGATTGAGTTGCTACAATATAATGGATAGGATTTTTGTGTCGTTAAGCGAGTGATTCATAATCTTCCTAATCAGGCAATTTGTAATGGTGAACGCTTTACAAATTTATTCAAACACATCGCGTGTTGGACATCAGATACCCAATGCTTGCCCATAGAGACCAACACACATGAAAGATACCGTTAGTAGCATACAAATGTCCATATTCCGTGTGTCCTGGTCTCACATTTGTTACATTGCACAATGTGGCAGTCGTCACACTGTGGGGGATTAAGACAGGGTCATGAGCTCTTTGATCTCATGGCATGTATGGCACAAATTTCCAATCGTTTGCAGTACTAGTCACACAGTAAAAAAAAGTTGGCCAAAATGTAAGATTTTTCCTATTCGTAGGACTTTAGCAAAGAAAACGAGCCGAAGAACTAAAACTTTCAAATAAAGATATCTTCAAAATTTAATACCCAATGTACTAACCAACATGACCATCTCTTTCAAATTTTGATCGCTGCTTGATTCCTATACGAGGTTTGATTAAAAAATAACCGTTATTTTAAATTGTCTCAATAATTATTTATTTATTCATCATAGCTAGCTTGTCCCCTTCTAAAATGTGCTAACACCGTCCTGCCGTTTGTAACTCGTAGAAGTAACGATCAGAGACACAACAAAGTATACGAGGTCTGATAAAAAATAAGAGTTTTTTAATTCCATCCAAGGTAAACCCCCGCAAATACAGTATTTTTCCATTTTTCCAATCCTCGAAACACTTTTGAAACAAGCTTTTTTGTTTAACACTATACTTAATACAGTGTCTTCGATCCATTTTTTCGAAGAGTAAAAAATCGAAGAACCAACCGAAACACGACAAACACTTTTATCTGTCAAAAACAAACTGACAATCCAAAATTGCTGATTTTACCAACATTTGTAGCAGACATGTTTAGCAACATAGCAGAGAAAAAATGCGATAATCGAAAATACGTAACTCACGAAATGTGAAAATGACCGTTATTTTTTGATCAGACCTCGTATTACTTCATACATGAAGAGAGTCTATTTATTATTTTTTTCAAAATTATTATTTTTTTCAAAAAATCTTACATGTTACTAATATAAGTTTAGTATAATTTAAATAAATAATATTTTTCTTTAAACATGTGGTTGTCAATGATGGAAATCCATTTTCATTCGTGCTTTTATGATGTGTTCATACTACAACCCACTACTACAATGTTCTACATTTGCACTGAACCGCTGTTCATATCATTCGCATTTTCTTTTCCTTGAATCTCCCCACTGTGTTGCATGCGGTGCTCCCTTTGTCTACTCAATCTTCATCGAATTTTCGTGTAACTCGAAATGTTCCACTCACTCATTGTATTAAACAGAGGAAACCATCTGAATTTGTTCAATTATTGACCGCGGATTCAATTGAATGGCTGCGCAGCAGGTCACCTGTGTGCGACTTCAGTAATCAATGACCAGTAGCGACTCAATGAAGTTAGTTGGCGTGAAAATCGCATTTCTTTCTGGGGCCAGTGCCATTTTGCATGTGGGCTTTTAAGTTAGCTGTATTCTCTTAAGTTGATTGTCATCCTGTGAATTGTTGACTTCGTATGCGTTTCTCTGGTGCTGTAGCGTTTACAGCAGAGTTCGATTAACTAGAACCAACAGTAACCCGGATATCTTCCAGTTACCATTCAAAGGACTAGTCTTTTCAAAAAAATAGCTGAATATTTTCGAAAATCGTTTGAGCCGGTTATTTCTTCCATAAATGTAATCCCTATTGAAATAGGAAAGAAGGATGGAGTAAGCCAAAGGCGGAGAGCTCTGGCAGCCGGTTTCGACCAGAGGCTTTGATCTGTCGCTAATGTGGTAGCACAATGGACATAAATTGTCTTATAGGTTGGGTTAACCTGCATATCTCTATTTAAATTTTTGATGCAGAACTGATTTGGGGCTAACAATTGAAATTAACAAGTGAAAAGGTATTAAGTTAGGCCGGGCCGAACTTTGGAAACCCACCACCTCGGGTATATATATAAACCACCTTTCTTCATAATCCGGTGAAAAATGCATAAATTATGCATCCACAGCAGCTATATCGAAATAGGGTCCGGTTTGGACCAAATTCGGCACTGACATTGAGTGGTCTAATAAATATAGGTCACTGTTCAATATTGTAGAACAAAACATTGGTCCTTTTGGTAGCTATATCCAAATATAAGTCACTGTATCAAATTTCAGCGAAATCGGATAGTAAATCCGTCTTTTATGGTGCCAAGACTTTAAATCGAGAGATCGGTCTATATGGCAGCAATATCCAAATCTGGACCGATCTGGGCCATATTAAGAAAGGATGTCGAAGGGGTTAACACAACTCACTGTCCCAAATTTCAGCAAAATACGACAATACATGCGCCATTTATGGGCCCAAGACCTTAAATCGACAGATCGATATATATCGCAGCTCTAGGCAAAACTGGACCGTTCTGAACCAAATTGAAAAAAAATGTAGAAGGGCCAAACACAACTCAGTGTCCCACATTTCGGCGAAATCGGACATAAATCCGCCTTTTATGCGCCCAAAACCTTAAACCGAGAGATCGGTCTATATAAAAGCTATATCCAAATCTAACTAAGTAAAAACGAGTCAAAAGCGTGCGAAGTTCGGCCGGATTGAATCTTATATACACTCCACCATGAATCGCATTTCTCAAGTTCTTTGCCCGGTATCTTTTTATGACAAACAAGGTTATGGACCAATTGGTTTGGATGATGGAGACTATATTAGAAGTCTCTGTACAAAATTTCAAGGTATTGCTAAAGAGGCTCAAGAAGTATAATCGCGAGTTCATTTTATATGGGATCTTTAGCAGATTATGCACCGATTCAGACCATTCTTGGAGCGTAGGTTGGAGGTAGTTAGTCGTTGCGCAAAATTTCAGCCAAATCAGATAAGAACAGCGCTCTCCAGAGCCTCAATAAGTCAAATCTGGAGATCGGTTTCTATGAAAGCTATATCAGGTTATACACCAGTTTAGATTATACATAGCACAAAAGTCATAACAAAACAGCACGTCTAAAGAATTCAAGCACCTAGCTTTATTTCTTTAAACCCTAGAGAGCTTTCGACAGATGAACTGACTGACATGGCTAAATCGACTTAGAACGTCAAGACCATCAAGAATAAAAATATGTACTTTGTTGGATCTCAGATCAATATTTCTATGAATTACAAACGGAATGGCGAAATCCATCTAAAGGTGGAGGGCATGAAAATCCAAAGTGACATGTGGGTACAGAGTATAGGTTTTTGGTTGTAGAGTACAATATTGTTTTCTCATTTGAGGTGAAGTCGAGATGAAGGTACCAGTGGATCTTTTAAATATTATTTACAAATTTGGTAGGAAATTGGTTTCTAAAGGCAAAAATTTGTCTCAAAAGATAAATTTTAATCAAAAATTTCTGTTAAGACAAAAAATAATTATTTTCTAGACAAAATGTCAATGAAATTTTATCAACACACTTAATTTATCACAATTATATCTCTGGAAAACATTTTATTAAGGGATTATCTTTGAGAAAATTGTTATTAAATTCAATTTAGAACCTGTCGTTCTAATGAAATGCTAACATACTTGGAGTCTTAAGCCATGTACTACGATATGAACTTCAAAAACGCCCATCCTTCGCCCAAAAATCCGGAAAATTTAAATCTTTAAGAAGCCGATTACTTTATTAAACCCAACAAATCGGAAATCCGGGTTTGATAAACCAAACAAAGCAACCAAGTATTAACCCATTTCCGACACGCATTAAGGAATGCCCAATTTTCAGATTTTGGTTTCCACATTGTTCTTAATTAAGGTACTCATAAGGTGGTGTGGATTTTTGGTTTTGCTTTGACAGGAAATCGACACAAGTTTCAGACGAAATAAATGTTGGTCTCTTAATTCTGAGGGTATTGTCTGGCTTACACAATACCATCAAAATTGCTGTGGCTCCAGTATTCGAGTTCATTCAGAATGCATTCAAAACTAGGGTTAGGCAAATTTGTGACTTTGGAAAACTTTGTAAACTTTTCGATCCCACCGAATGTTTGTCCTTCCTGGGAGCAATGATAATAAACATTAAATAAAACTGGCTGCGAAATATATTTGCCGGTGATTCTCTTAATGGCTTAATTGTGGTTACCATGCGACGCTTACGGTATTTACAAATGTTGGCGTGGAGGCATGACTGAGTGGCAGCAGCTTTTGCCAATTTATAGTAGAGCTGTTAGGTCAATTTCATCCGGGGAGTGATGAATGAATTATGTGCCAGACAGAGGTCGTTTAAATTTAAAAGTTTTGCTTTACGGAAAACTTTTACAAATCACAAACTCTGGAGTGACTGAAAAATCGGGAGACATGTCTTTATATGAGCTTTATCTAAGTAAATAAGGATCGATCCAGACAATGTTCGCAGACCTTAGATCGGTCTAATCACAGTTATACCTTAATGTGGCCTCAGCATAATCGATTAACAAATGGCCTCAGCAAATCGGGTAATGAACATATTATGCCCAACACATTTAACCGATCTATACACTGAAAAAAAGTAAACTCCAAATGAATGAAAATGTTGTTGTTCCTTTTGGTTGAAATTCTAGTTGAAATTTTCAATTTCAGCTTGTTTTGAACATAATTATAAGGAAACTCCTTATGAATTTTAATAATTTTCTCTGGGGAAGGGAGGTTATAATTTTGATATCTGATGGGGGAACGGACCTTTATTTTCAGAAATTCCAGATCTCGCAGATGGTTGGTGCAATTTACGCGAAATTTTGTGTGCTTTTCAAATTTCGGATGGGGTACCTAGTGGGGGCGCCCCACCCCAAAAACCTACCAAATATATTTACATCAATCACGACAGTATGGGACTCAAATGTAAGGTATTTAAGATTGGAAAACCTATCTGATATCCAATTGTCGGACCACCCCAACCACCAAAACGCCCCTAAATCGGACATATTTACCGACCATGGCAATATAAAGGGTGATTTTTTTGAGGTTAGGATTTTCATGCATTAGTATTTGACAGATCACGTGGGATTTCAGACATGGTGTCAAAGAGAAAGATGCTCAGTATGCTTTGACATTTCATCATGAATATACTTACTAACGAGCAACGCTTGCAAATCATTGAATTTTATTACCAAAATCAGTGTTCAGTTCGAAATGTGTTCATTCACCGTAACGTTGCGTCCAACAGCATCTTTGAAAAAATACGGTCCAATGATTCCACCAGCGTACAAACCACACCAAACAGTGCATTTTTCGGGATGCATGGGCAGTTCTTGAACGGCTTCTGGTTGCTCTTCACTCCAAATGCGGCAATTTTGCTTATTTACGTAGCCATTCAACCAGAAATGAGCCTCATCGCTGAACAAAATTTGTCAAAATTTGAACACATTTCGAACCGAACACTGATTTTGGTAATAAAATTCAATGATTTGCAAGCGTTGCTCGTTAGTAAGTCTATTCATGATGAAATGTCAAAGCATACTGAGCATCTTTCTCTTTGACACCATGTCTGAAATCCCACGTGATCTGTCAAATACTAATGCATGAAAATCCTAACCTCAAAAAAATCACCCTTTAGGACTCAAATGAAAGGTATTTGCGAGTAAAATACGAATCTGATATCCAAATGTGGGACCAAGGAAGGGGTCCACCCCTTCCCAAAAACACCCCCAAACAGGACTTATTTACTTACCATAGCAATATGGGGCTTATATAAAAGTTATTTAAGTGTAGAATAGGAATCTGAAATATATTCTGGCGGAGCCAAGTCACTTTCTGGACCAATTTTCTGGGGGTCTACCCCTTTTCCAAAATACCCCTTAAACACCCCTAAATCAGAAATCATGAGAATATAGGGCTGAAATAAAGTATTTTAAGAATGGAGTACACATTACATCCAAATTTAAATACGTAGACCAATAATGATCATATGGGATTCAGATAAAGGCACTTATATTCCTAACTGTTAGTCAAGCGATATAATATTTTCGTAGCATGGTATATCATTAAGAGCTCTTTAATTTTTGAAAATAAGTATTTAATGGAAAATTTGTTCTATATAAAATAAAAGAAGGGGCAACGGAGCGGGCCCGGTTCAGCTAGTTTATTACATATAAATTTGGAAATAGTCATGTATTTCTTAAAAATTACTCTCTTTACTCTGTTTCATGAAAATTAATTTCAACAAATCAGGTATCAGGAGATGTATGTATGATGAATGTAAGGTTTTATTTGCATTAGGTAGAAGAAATAACTACCCCTCTGTGAAAACGGTACCCAAATATTTTATCTTTTATTAAATTGTGGTTTAAAAGTATCATTTACTAAGAAATTAATTTTTTTTTTATGTAAACCCTAATGAATGAAAATTGAACTAAATGGTAGTAAAATTAACCATGATTTGGCGCTAAATATTTTTTCCCCGTTCGGTATACACAATTCCTTATTTTTGATATATGCGTGTAACCTAAAATATAGTTGACATTTTAAAGAAGTTGCGACATCTGAACTCAGTTTCAGCATGTTTTTAACATAATTATAAGAAGCCTGTTTGCGTTTTAATACCAATTTGAAATAAATTTGTCGTATGATAACCCTTAATTTATTACATATAAATTTGAAAAAAAAAATCATGTATTGCTTAAAAATTATTCTCTTTTTCCTGTTTTATGAAAATTAATTTCAACGTACCAGGTATAAGGAAAATAACTCACTTCCAACAACTGTGGCAAGTATGGTCTAAATCGCTTCATTACCTGATACAGCTCCCATAGAAACCGGTCTCCCGATTATACTCCTTGACCGAAAGGAGGACGCAATTCTTATCCGATTTTTTTGAAATTTGCACAATGACTTTCACTTTGGTCTTCAACAGTCAAACTAAGTATGGCCGCAATTAGGGCCCCCCGATAGCCGAGTTGGTAGCGTGCTTGGATTACCAGTGCAGTGGTCGTGGGTTCGATTCACGCTAGAAGCCTTGGTCTGTCGCTAATGTGGCATCACAATGGTCTTAAAATTGTCTAAGTGAGTCTGTAACTAACCTAACCTATGGCCTCAATTGGTTTATAAATTGGTATAGTTCCAATGGCATAGCAATTCTTATATTATTCTTTTGGTTGTCCGTAAAAAGAAATCGGGCAAAGAACTTGTTTTAATTTCAAGAGAAACCCACACTTATGTATATACAATGAAAGACAAGACATATTTATCTTCAAAAAAATCACTCAAAATTATCAACCATTTTTCGACAAGAGTTTGTCATGTGTTCTGCAGAAATTCTGTAAAACGTATTAAACGTAGTGGACTTCATATTGACAAGTCCTCGAAATCAAAGGTAATATGAGCTTCAGTAAAAATTAGCTAAAAATTTTTTTCCATACAAAATTTATTTTGTTACGTCACAGATTACACAGATTAGAGATGTAATTTTCTCTTCCGCGAGTGTTTTTGAACATGAATTAATTTTTTTTAAATGGTTGTAATGAAAAAGTTTTAAGAAAATTTCATACACACTTTATTTATATAAACTAATAATAGTTTATATGAAATAGGATATGTTACCGTAGTTTAGCAAATTTTCATAACAGTGTATGACGGCTACTTCTTAATATGGTCCGATTAGAATAGAATACATTTCATTGTGCCCAATTTCAGAAAATACCAATACCTTAAATTGGCAGATTGGTCTATATGGCAGATGTGTCCAAATATGGTTATTGTCAGCTACCTTCTTCATCATTCTACACTCAACCAAATTTGTTATTCAAAACAGCAAAAATTTTTGCTAAAACAGCAGTTTTTGTCTGCTGAAAGTGGGAAAGCAGACATTACGGCCGTTTCAGCAAACGTAGGGATGTTTTGAAAGCACAAGTCTGCTGAAAAAAAAAATTATGGTATACATTTCGAAATGGGGCTGAGCTAGCTCGCATTTTTGTTATTGCTCTACTAATGTGTACACGACTGGCATGGCCTTTTGTATCCAAATTTAAAGAAAAAATATTATGGAAGTATACATTCTGTGGTGATTATAAACATCCACTTAGACACACATTACCATTTGTATTTTATTTGTTCATGTAACATATCCTTCATAAATGAGCAGCAGTAATTTTCAGCTAACAACAGACTTTTCAGCAGTAAGCCTGCTACGCCGAAATTGCGGAACCACTGCTGTTATAGCAAAACTACTGCTACAATAGCAGCAAAATTAACTATTAATATTCAGCAGACAGTGTTTGCTATTTTCAACAATCTTTTTCTATGAGTGAACGTTTTTTACGAACTCAAGACATTTAGTCGGGTAATCGATCTGTATGGGTGTCTACATCGAGAAATAGTCCCATACAGACCATCTTCGCACTTAGCCTGCCTATGGTGCGAAGTTTATGCTCAATTTCTTTATCTTGCGTTGGTGGTTATATATAAATAATGAAATACACTTTTGATAATAGGGAAATCTATAAAACCAAATGAAATCCTCATTCAATTTTGTAATATGAAAAGGAATCCGAATGTAAAAGTTTTCTCTAAATGTCAGAACAAAACTTGCAGTCGCTTTGGGAATTTGGCTTATTTTGACGGAAAATCTGTTCACAAATGCAAAATTCGCAAAACTTTTGCCAGCAATAGCAACAGCAATACATCTGAAAAGCTATGTCTTAGAGCTGCTGGTCTGTGGTTTGTCATTCAAATACAGCCACCCAGGCACACCCGGAGACGCAGCATCTTTTATGTCAACCATTAGCCACTCGTCGCCCAACAGTTGTCTATTTTATCTTATCATCTGATCTGTGAAATGCCATGCCAAGTAACAAATTCGTCCTTCAATGCCCCCACAACTACCACCATCGCTACCACCACCACCACCTCCAACTACACCAAGCACTGCCACGCCATGGGAATGGGAGTGGGAGTGGTAGGGAATCCCTTTGAGTTGTTGGCGGTCGATGTTATGGCTCTCCATGTCCAGCTATTTGTCCCGAGCACACATACAGGCTGTCATAAGCATGCAATAATATGAGTAAATGAGAAAGGAATGAATGGACAAACGGAGGGTCTGTGGGCTGGACCATTGGATGGGCCCCAGATTGTAGATTGCGGCAGACGTTGGTGGCTGAGATTGAATGTGCCATTGTAGTACGGGGTATGGGAAGAGCACAAAAGCATAAACAAAACCAAAAAAAGCTAGTCTGAAGCATGGCTGAGGGGTCCTTAAACAACTTTTGCTCTTTATGTTTTCATTAAACGCCATCGCTTTACTTTGTTGTGGGCCTTGCCAGCTATTTACTGTGAGCTCTTCAGTTCTTAAGCTGTGCGGCTCTTTTGCGCCCAGTCGGCCGGAGTGGTGGTCGTCGGTCCTCGTTTCCCTTTTGATTGCACTGTTTGTTGGCTTATTCCCTTTTGCTATTTGTCTAAGCATAATTAAATTTGTATGCACAGGCTCTTCTTTTGGGCTGCTCTGTTCTGTTCTGTTCGTTTCCTTTTAACAATAACATTAAAGACCGACAAAGAGGGCCTGTACAAGTGGTCGGTGGAGGGATGGCAAACGGCAGAGGGGGCTCCTTGACTTGGACAGCTAATAATGTTTGGGCCTGCTTGGTGTTTGCGTAATTATTGGTTAATCATTTGCCGTAAAGAATTTAATTTCCGCCATTACATAGGCAGATCCTAACAAGTCCGGTCTTCTATTCAGGCGGGCGGGCAGGCAGACAGGCAGTCAGTTAAAGTTCGATAAAAATCTAAATCTGTGTCTCGCAGGATTTGCCTCATCATCATTATCACCAGCAACAGTGGTGATAATGACAATGCCCCAGCAAACAGAAGTGGCGGCAGAGCTAGACCCAGACGCAGACCAAGACCCATCGCAGTCATTAAGCATTTAGTGTGTGGTACATCCTCATTATGACTAGGATGACAGAACATTATTTTTATTTGATTTTATAGCCAATTCGGTTTGTAGCCTCAATACAATACGGAAATGTAGTTAGTCATCCGTTAGCCACAGAACAGTGCCGTGCAGAACAATGCTGAACAGCTGAAAGCATGTGCGGCAGCGACGGCTTGCACTCCAACGTTTCCTCTTTTGTAAACTAATTGAGTGAGACTACAATCCATTTAAATTAATAAACCATACCAATTTGTTCAATTAATTCCAAGCCATTGGCTGGGGTGCCCACCGCCCCTCCACTCCCCTAGGTCGGAGCCAAAGGGAAATGCTACGTTGGCAGGTAAGCTGTGAATGTTAGCGTTAATTAGGAGAAGTTCGTAAGCAATCAGTTGGCCATTGTGTTGCGAGTCGGATGGGGGTTGGGTTGATGTTGGTGGCCCTTGGTCGCGTTTGTTTCCCGGCGGGGTAGCAAACACTTTTAGGAAGTTATTGCAGCGTAATTACTGGACAACGGCAAACTTTGCCACCACTACCACTGTTGAAGTCATCACGAAGGACAGCCAAACCGGCCAAACAAGGGCCATTGTTAACCAAGCACCGAAACACCCACTCTATAGCTGGAGCTCCAGGGCTGCTCATGTTGCAACAATGACGTTCTCACCATGATGCCTTTTGTATAATTGCTGACTCAGCTCATTTCCGTTGAAAAGCACAAACTTATTTTTAATTATGGATTTCTCAGCTTGCCACACTCCATCGGCCACACCGTGGATGCCACGAGCTATCCGCCAGTCAACAGCGATTAACTACAAAGGCGCATAACTAAGCTCAACATCAGAACTAACTTCGAATTCCTGTTTTCGCATTTCCCCATTGCCGATGAACGTGGTATTCCCTGTGGGGCGAAACGGCGAATCTTTGCCTGTTTCCAAGACAGCACGTATCATGGCCGACATAGGTCTCTATTTGAAGGGGAGCCAGTGGTTTTGCCAGCTAGCTATTCAATGGAATCAGTGCACTTCAAAATGTTCTGCAAAAAGATTTTGTTTCAAATACTCCCCTTCCCATGCAGCATCTATCGACTGACTGCTTCTCCATGCCATGTGCTGTGTGCGGCATGAGGTGTGTGGGGGCGAGGGGAGGTAGTGTAATGTTCTTCGCTCCCGATTTGTAAGAGGATCCAATCCACTCAGCTCATGTTTACTTAAAGAAAGAAGAACAAAAATTGACTTTCAGCTCAAAGTTAACTAAAGGAGATGTGCCACAGGTTCAGTGGGCCATGTGCGAATCATGAACATGGTGGAATGAAGTGAAAGGACAAGCGCGAGAAGTAGAGGAAGTGTCCTATAATCTTAGACACTGGGAGTTAGTTATTCTGTCCTCATTCAGAGTCCTTAAATAAGTAGGCACAGAATCTTTGATGTTCACATTGTGTTCTGTGCAGAGGTTACTTGTGCTCATTTACTTGTAGGCAAAATCGAACTCATACAAGATTTCCCTAGACGTTAAGCAGGTACGTAATCGCTTTATAATATTTGAAGCTGCTAGAATTGCTTACGTAGTGCATAATTTGTGAATTAACAAACAACTCTGTTTGAATAGGGTAAGGCTATTGCAAATCAGTCAAATCAGAGATCTTTCGAATTTTTTGACATTTCTTTAAGGACGTCTACTTTAAACCATTTGATAGTACAACGTAACACTCAAACAGACTATTTAACAACAACAAATATACATTTTTTTACTACTCGCAAACTAATTTCTCATTGCTCATGCTTTAGTACTGTAGCTAAATACATCATTGTGTATGTCCTATGGCCATTATGGCAAAAAGACATTTTAGTGATCTCCGTATGCCTGCTCGTTTGTTCAAAGGCAGGTTAAGTTAAGAACGGTATCAAGGTTAAGAACGGTACCGCTAATTTAAAGATATATATATATATATATATATATATATATATATATATATATATATATATATATATATATATATATATATATGATGTTCTTGAAATGTTTCACTACGTCTTATTTTATGAGTTTTATTTTATGTGCCAATTTTGGTTGATTGGTTGGTAGATATAGCTCCCATATACATTTTCGTCCAATTACTGAATAATATTGACATTTGTTATTCGATCTCTACAAAATCTTTATCTTATGACTCTTCTGATAACTGAGACTTTCTTAGAAATCGGCTCAATTGATGGGCCTTTGCAAACGCTTTTGTAATCCTTTCTTCTAAAACTTTTCCATACCAATTTCCTCTATGACTCAAGGAATTTGCCAATTTATGATTTAAATGTCACTTCCTCTATAGTAAAACTATTAGGAACTTTGTATGGGGTAAATAATGACTCTACTACGCGAAGATTTTAACATTTTTGAAGCGAAAAATGTTTTGATAGCTTTCAAAGCCTCTTTGTTACACGAAAAGACGATTCGTCTGATGTGTTAATCTCTTGTGTCCTTTCATAATTTTTTACTTTGATGATACATAGCACATTCTAATTCGATTTGATTGAAAATGGATGGCTTCAATTATACCCTACACCCCTATTGAGGTGTTTTTACTCCACACTAATGTGGTATACTTATACCACTTATCCTCCGTGTCGCTTTTACTAGAGATATAGGGTGAATATTTGAACAATCACCACTTTTTTAGGGAGCAGTCAGTATGTTGAGCATCTCGCCCGAGTACGATGGTAAACTCGGAAAGTGAAAATTTTTAAAATTTGGCATTAGTAGAAAATTGCTCGTATTTCCAATATCAAAAACCATTAGAACACGAAAACACATTAGGAATTCCTAGGCCATATACGTTTTAGGGTAGGAATTTGCATTTGCGAATTTCGTTTGAATAGCACAAGGAATACAGCAGATCATAATACAAAGAAATAATGGAGTTGTTCGAAAATGAATGGAAGGTTTCAACATGTAAAATTTAATTTGAAGCCTTCCATTCATTTTCATAGCATCAAACTAAAAACCAAGTGAAATCTGCTTATAATTGGTCAAATTTGAAGTTTGTATTATAACCGTGTAAAATGGTTAAAAGATTTCTCTTTACAAAATCAGCTGACGTGAGCCATAAATCCGGACTTAAACATCAGTGTAAAGTGGTTATTATGTTACAACATTAGTTTGAATTTGATATCCTTTTGGATACGCACAATCTATTTTTGGAAGTCACCGTAGCTCAGAGGTTAGCATGTCCGCCTACGGCCTGGGTTCGAATCCTTGCGAATACATCAGAAAAAAATTATAAACGGTGGTTTTTCCTTCCCATGTAAAAGCTTCTCTCTAAAGAGGTGCCGCACTGCGGCACGCCGTTTGGACTCGGCGATAAAATGAGGTATCTTATCATCAGGGGCAAATTTGCATTGACAACCTTTTTAAATTTCAAAGAATCCATAAACATGATAGTGTTAAATTATTTATAAATAAAGAAAAACCAGTTGAAACCCCGAATAAAGGATATGTATCAAGAATAATGGTTGTATGGCGTGGAATAATTTTGTACGAAAAGCACACACGTGCCCATTAACTGAGTTCATTTGTATAAATTTTTAGTAGGATCCATAGTGGGGGGTTCCAAAAATTCGGCGCGGCCAAACTAAGCGTTTTCGACCTGCTTTTTATTTGAAAAAGTTAAAAATTTAAATATGTTTCTTTTGAAATCTATTTCAAATGCAAACAGATTTGACTGATTTATTAAATTTTGCATTCTGTAAATTTTTATTTTCAATAAAATTTTTAATTTAAACATGTTTCTGATATTTTTTCTCTGTACCTAATTTTTTTATATTCGATGGTGCGAATTCTCACCTTAATACTCAAGATCTTGGAGAGGGGTGTACCGACTTGAGCCTAATTTTGTTTGCAATCTAATGGTAACCCAAAAATTCGAATATGTTAAAATAATAAATGAAAATTAAAACCTGGGGAAAAGTACAACCCCAAATCTCACATAAAAGGAGAAGTTGGTAAACAATTGGGTCAAAATGGGACTCGAATTCAAGAAAATGAGTATAGGGATTGCTCCAAAGAGGGAACAAATAAAGCAGAAACGAAATGAAACAGCATAAACAATACAAGAAGTAATCAAGGAAACAACGAACAAAATTCCAGAAGGTCGACAGGACTAAGCGCCTAGGGGAATCCAAGCACGAAAATAGGTGTTCCCCCAATATCCTGTGTCTTCTTCCTGCCGTCTATAACTCCACCTCATCATCACACACCTTGCAGAAGTCCACCTCTAAATGTTTCCAGCGCGATATCAAAGAGCACAGCACCTTCCATGTCGACCTAAAGTTTTTCTATCTTGGCTTATAAAAACTCAAGGATATATTAAATTGGCATTGGCTGTGCTCATTTACCATTTTACATGCTGTTCCTTAGTATTGGGAAACGTTTTGTCACAATAAATCAAGGAATCCTGAATTCTGATGCTGGGAGACAAATCGAATCTAAGGGCATATCTACTGAAATGAAATAATTTTCAGATTTGTACAAACTTTACATTTAATTACTACAAAATGCAAGGAGAAGCTGCCTGTAGTCCACCATCCTATTCTGACCAGTTTCAATGGGGAAATGCACACAAACACACCCACACTTGTGTTTCATGCTCTTGGCTTTTGTCGAACGTTGTGACAAAGCACATTAAAACCTTCAAAGGCAGCCGCAGATGGAGAAGTCCTCAGAAACATTTGCGCTCATTGTTGTGGTTGTTTTGTTGATTCTCTCCTTTGTTCTGAGGTTAGACATTAAACAAACCATAATGCCCTGGAAACAGGCATGCAAAGCACTTCAAGTACTGCAAACTAGTTGAGAACATTTGGGCAGACAAACCACAATTAAAGACACACCACAGCCTAAGGCTGGGGTCACTTCGAGGAACTCCAACAGGCCCGCACAGAGCATCAGATCATTGTCAAAGTCCTAGATGTGACCGAGAGCCAACAGCAACAAAATCAATGTGTCCACAAAAGTTAATTAAAATGGAACAACACATTGTTGCGTTATATCATCGTAAACCAATGAATAGAGCCCAATATACAGCCGAGGCACTGTGGCGATAGCCAATACTTATAGAATATCGATTAAAATTAACTGATATGTTCGACCGATGACGCATCATGAAAATGCGTATTATCTCCAAAGCGGAGCTATATTCCTGCTTCCCTGTTACCCCAAAATTTAAAAAAAGTGACCCACGGTTCAGTTTAAATTAACTAAATGTCTTTTTTAGTTTAGGTTGTTGTATAAAATAATTAAATCTATGAACTTCTGGTTAGTTTAACGATAACTTGATCAAATTAATTTTTTCTTATTTCTATACATAAGATAAACAATCCTGTGCGACAATTTGAGCTCGTATGAAATTAACTGTTGGAATAAAATATTTAAAATTTCTACTATGAGTAAATTAATATGTACAAATATTTTGCATAATCTATTGGCGTCAATTTTAACCAAATCACAATAAATAATTCATTATTTCGGGCATATTACAAGGAATCTACATAGGAAAATTTTAACTCATTTAAAACTAATGGTTGAAATGAACTTTTTTAAATTTTTACTGTTTTTTTTTCAATTATCACTTTAAATTTTATAAGTTTTTTGCCTGTTAGAGCGAGATCATTAAATTTTACAATTTTTGTTTGTTTCTCTTTCGAGACGAGCTGAATGGTCGGAGATGCAAATGGAAAAGGAAAGCCAAAGATAGCAACACACACCAACCACTACCACTTTATTTGCATATTGGCGTTAAAAAAAATTATAATTAACATGTAGTTTGGCATTAAATTCTCATTCGATTTAGACAAATCTTACAAATTGTAGTTAATTCGTACAGGATTAGAACTGTTACAGCCATATTAAGAAGTTTCCTGAATTCGCTGCTTCTCACAGTTTCAATTTGATTGAGGTCCACACTATTTTTAATTGTTATTGTTTATTTTTATTTAAATACTTGCCGACAAAACAGGTGTATGTTTGACTTTTAATACTCGTAGAAAATCGGTCCATATGGCAGCTTTATCCAAATATCCTGATAAAGACCCTACGCGGGTCGGATATCGGATGGACTAGTGCAAGTCCATGTTCCAAATTTATATCTAATTATGGCCCGATATGGTCAATTTGCGGTTTGGATAAGGCCCCGCCTTAATACAACTAGCGCTTTAAAATTTCGACGAAATCGAATAATAAACTTAACCTGCGTATAAACAAACTACGAATCTGTGCCAAACTTTAACTCAATTTCTCAATTTTTGAAGGACAAACACACAGACTTCGTTAAGTCACCTTAGAATTTAACAACGATCCCGAATATATGTATTTCGATTTTTTGCAAACGGAATCACTAAATGAATATAGCTCCTTTCCTATGATGGTGGGTATAAAAATCCAAGGAGTTGCTTGATCCTTTTTAGTTTCTATCTATAAAAAGAACTTGACAAATACCATCAATGGCGGATGGTATACAAGATTCGGCACTACCGCACTCAGCTCGTACTTACTTGTTTTGACTTTAAGACGAAACCTTTTCAAATTGGTGCAAATCTGTTCTCTTATATGTTTCCGATAACGATTTAACGAAAGGCAACTCTGAAGTTATCTCATGTTAACTTAATAATTTTAGATGTTTGTTTTAATTCGCCAAAATGACAAGTTCGTTAACCAAAAAAAATTTATATTTTAAAGATTTTTATTTTGTCAGAGCGGAGTGGATTTTGAGATTGCAAAGCAATTCGCTCCCGCTCCGCTCTGGATTGAAAAAATTTCGTTCCCGCTCCGACAAAAATAGGCCTGCTCGGCTCCGCTACACATCGCTCCGAATCTCCAGTAGAAATATATGAAGTGGAGTAATTTTCTTTCTTGCTGCGCTACAAAAGGAAAATATACATTTACAGGATGAGGCTTGCTCATACACGCTCCTCAGTTTAAAAAGTAAAGAACCTACCCGATTAGTTCAATTCCAAACGCGATTTCAGTCAAGGATTAACCCTTTCGTGTGATAAGCCGACGACATCGATATCATAGGTCGGCCACCGGAAGAAGCAATTGCAGTCTTTAAAATTAGCGAAAGAGAATCAACAAAAGTGGGTCTGGTAGTGAAGATAAAGCTCTGTACACCCGAAATAGAAAATGGAGAAAGTTTCCA
Source organism: Stomoxys calcitrans (assembly GCF_963082655.1). Lineage (NCBI taxonomy): Eukaryota > Metazoa > Arthropoda > Insecta > Diptera > Muscidae > Stomoxys > Stomoxys calcitrans. The sequence goes on along the minus strand of NC_081553.1, from coordinate 238,798,114 downwards.
ACTACAACTTTGAAATAGTCAGAACTTTATCTACCTCGGCACCGCTGCAACCGAAACATATGACACCGCTGTAACCGAAACAAATGGCACGATAGCAGATGAGGGAGTGTTTCAGAGAAAAATCCTTCTTAAAATGTATAGTCTGCTTTAATGGAGAATATTGGCGTCGTATTAACTACAAGATGTATGACGACGGCATAGTTAAATGCATCAAAATACAATGGTTGCTTTGGCTAGGTGAAGTTGTCAGAATGTATATGGAAGCTCCAGCGAAGAAGTCATTTGAAGGCGACCATAATAGAACAAGCAAAAGGGGAAGACCAAAACTCCGATTGAAGGACCAAGTGGAGAAAGTCATATCTGAGTACGTATCACAAGCATGTAGGAGCAGTGATAGGAGCAGTTGCCCAACAACAAAAAATAAAGTGCTGAGTGATTGATGCAACTCTGATTTTGAGTAGCAATGGTGGCGTTTATTGAGACTTCTTTTCTTTTTCGATCACAATTTTTTGGTTTTTAACTATAATGCACTCATTGATAGATAGTGCACTTCGCAAGAAAAAATTGTACTCAGCTGTTTGCTGTACACACACTGGGTTAATATGTCTTGTAACTATGGCCCAATGAGCGTTGTAGGGTTGTGTAAGTCCTAATGTGCAATATTTGTATTTCTCTTTTATTTCGGTTTTTTTTTTGGTGTAAATTGTACTTATTTATTTTTTTAACAGAGCTGTTTTGTTTTGAAGAACAATAAAATATATAGGGTTTCCAAAAAGTAATTGCGGATTTTTTAAAAGAAAGTAAATGCATTTTTAATAAAACTTAGAATGAACTTTAATCAAATATACTTTTTTTAAACTTTTTTTCTAAAGTAAGCTAAAAGTAACAGCCGATAACTGACAGAAGAAAGAATGCAATTACATTTGTCAACGCCGACTATATGAAAAATCCGCAATTACTTTTTGGGCAACCCAATAATATAACGAATGACATCTATAAGCTTGACATTTTCTGTGAAATTTTGAGAATAATTGTAATCCTTACGTATTTTTATCCTCTATCTCTATTTATTTATATATATATCAATTCCCCTTCATAATTTCAAGGCTTAAACGAAACTTTCAAGTTTTTGATTTTTTTTAAAGATCTTAATCGGGAACTTATGTGAATGAATGCTGAAAATGTATGTGAAAAATACTAAATTACATATTGAGGAAAAATAAGCATCGCTTTAAATATTTTATTTAAATAAATGTGCATAACAAATAAAATAATAATTTTTAGGTGCATATAACGATTTAAATAAGGAATTTTGTAACTACATTAAGCAAATCTTGGTATACTTATTAAGTTCGTGGTTTCGCTTAGTTCAGTTAACAAATCGTTCAAACCAAGTACATTTTTACCAACATTTTAAGTTGAAACGTGTGCTTCTACAAACCATTTACATTTAGGAAATTTTAGGAACTAATTTTTTTCAAATGTATATCTAGCTTGAAGAAAAACGATTTTACAGATGGTTGGACTCAAAACAACGCATCTTTTATCAGGAGCTAATAAATGATTTGTCTAACAAATGAATATTTTAGTTGTTCAATAGAATTTTGGTTTAGTAAAATTACTTACCAAATTCAAGCTTATAAACTATTTGCCATTTACTAAAGATGTGTACAATTTATTTAAAACTTGCAATTTTTCCTTTTTTATGCAAAATTTAACCAAATTATATTAAAATTGATTTACTTAATTGGAATAGGTTTTTTAATTAATTCCATTAACCCATTATCTCTGAGTGCAGTAAGTAATTACGGATATGTTGGTTTACCAATTTTCGATCGCTCACCTTTCATAAAAATGCAATCGCTCTGTCATGTTATATGTAAGAACTTGGGGTTACCCTGGTAAAAAACACCAAACTACGATTACTATCGTATTTTAATCCTTCATCTTGAATCTTAAGGGACTACGGCAGAGATGTTCAAATGGATAGTAAAACAATGCTTACACCATTCCTTTCCATTGTACTGACAGGAGTACAGAACAATTGAGTTTTTATTATCCAATTTTCAAATTAATTTTTAAGATTCGAGCCAGAGATGAGCAAACTTAATATAAAGATGATCAATTTTCCAACTTTTTTACGAAATCATTTACTTTGGTGAAAGATATTTTCTTTGATATTAGGGATTTTTTATTTTAAATGGTAGGTTAATGGACTTTAAGAACAAGAATCTTAAGTGAAGGTCGAAATATCGTTGAAAGTTAGGAAATGACTTTGGGAGATGACAACAATGTACCTTAGATGCTTAGTTTAAAAGCAAAAAAGAATTGTTCAAAAAATAATAATCGGTCATCGGTAACTGTATACATAGTAAAATAAGAATCAATCAGTGATCGAAATTTTAGACGAATGGTCGTGTCCGTTAGTTATTAGGAAATTAAATTTAAAGATACCATCTTTATATTGAAGTTTCGGTTTTTTGGCTCGTTTCATTGCTAAAATCCTACAAATAAGGAAAAATCTTAAATTTTCGGCCAGCTTTTCTTCTGTGTTGGAATAAAACTTTTTGTTGATCGGCTGTTAATGGGCTATGATTTGATGCCAACACTAGGACTTTAATTTAAATATCTTTATTTCATAAAAAATACTGTAATGAAGCTCAAAATGGTACAGCGATATGGTACACGTAACTGAATCTAACGGAGAGTGATTCTAAGTCAATCAGTTTTTTTTCACAATGCTCTAGTTCTTCTCCTTCTTGACATTCTAAACAAATGAACAAAGCTAATATTTCCTTTAGCACAGAAGTTTTGTAGGCCATACAAGTTATTTGACTATCAATGAGATTTAAATACAACTTTGATTGGAAAAATTGATTATGTCTTCTCACCAAAAAAAAGTGAGACAATTCAGTTAACGGTTTTTAATTTCCTTATTTCAGATATGGTTTGTTGGGGGCATCAGGCTGTGGCAAGACAACTCTGTTGGCCTGTATAGTCGGACGAAGGCGCTTGAACTCTGGTGAAATATGGGTGCTTGGAGGAAGGCCTGGCTCAAGGGGATCTGGTGTTCCAGGTCCTCGCATCGGATATATGCCACAGGTAAGTTTTCGCTTCAAAATAAGTGAGAGACATCACAACATGGGCCGTTAGGCAATTCTATCTTAACATGCTCATCATAAGACATAACTATTGGCTAGGATGATTTATAACGGAGGCGTCGTATGTACATACTTTTGTCATTGGCTTAGTGGTAAAACTGAAAGTCAGGAGAACAAGTTGATGGCAGCAGCACATATATATCTAGAATTAAACTCGGCTTGTGCAAGCTGAAGCTATGGATAAATTTGAACCAATATGTATAACTTAATTACACCCAGAGAAATAAGTTGGTGATATCAGCAAAAAATGTGATTTTAAATTGTAATGGAAGGGAATGAAGTAAACCCTTTAGAAATTTTGAACTTCTGAACGATAATTAAATCATTTGCTATAAAAAGATACCCATTTATGGTAATTCCAATATAAGCATTTGACATTTTTAGGCTACTTTCAGCTGAAAGTGTTTGCCGATTTAGCCAAAAATTACTGCAGTCCCATTTTCGGCCATCTTTCTGTTTTTGCCACCAACACTTTTGTAACTTTGACTAACCGATTGCTTTGAGTGTAGGGTTTGCATCAATGCCATTATCCCGTGAAAATCGCTCTCTGTATTTTGTTTGTAAATGTACACGAACGAGTAGACTTCGCTTTTAGATTGTTGAATGTTTCTGATTCGATCTGTAGACTAACTGTTTGCCATTTGATTTTAGTCAAATATAATTTTTAATGGAATATTCATGGACAATTTTGCATTTGCACTCATTTACAGTTTAAGAGATATTTTCTCCGGAAAATGTTATTCGTTACTTTTTTATGAGGATATTTAAAGAGTTTTGTCACTGCTGGCCACCTAGCTCTTTTCAGATAAGCATATACAAGTATTTAAGAAATAGGCCGCTTTTGGGTCTCCCATGTAAGCCCTAACACTTTAAAATTTGTGTATAACAGCCATTCTTGTTAAAGGCTTGACATCAAAGGGAGCCAGTCCATCACAACTTTTCGATAATAAAAGCCAAGGAGCAACTTGAAAATTCGCTTCTTAGAAACAGGTGTGTAGTTCTCGTTGCTCTCACTACCTACTGATGAGGGTCAACTGCATGCCGTTGGCTGCTTTGCACTTTTTGTGCAAAGATATTTTATGACCTCTACTAATAGAGATGCATTTAAATAAAATTTATGGCATTGTCTGCACTCTTCCTTCACTCAGTGCAAGCGAGCGAATGCTGAGTGTGGACAGTACCAGGGAAGGAGATGAGCAAAACGACGACGGTATTAAATTTTATGGTGTGGTCTTTCACGTTAATGTTTTTCTTTTATGTGTTCCCTTTCTTTGTTGGTGTCTAACGCCAAAACTAGGAGGTGGCTCTTTATGGCGAATTCACGATGAGGGAAACTCTCAAATACTTCGGTTTAATTGCGGACATGACTGCTGGCGATATTGAAGATAGGACCGAGTTCCTGTTGAAGTTGTTAAACTTGCCGAACGGCTCTAAATTCGTTAAGAATTTAAGTGGCGGCCAACAGAGGCGCGTCAGCTTGGCTGTGGCACTGTTACAGGAACCGGAACTTCTAATACTGGACGAGCCGACTGCCGGTGTGGATCCCGTTTTGCGACAGAGGTAAGTTGACCAAGCACATCGCTAACAAGCGTTCGTCTAATGCACATCGCCACCTAACCAACTGAATGCGACAAATCACTCAAAGCTAATGGCTTATCACAATTAAACACTTGTCGTAAACTCCTTCATTAACACGCAAACACTTTGTGCGTCCTCTGTTTCTTCTTGTCGTTGCAGCATCTGGAATCACCTGGTGGACATAACCAAGAATGGCAACACAACTGTGATAATTACAACACATTACATCGACGAGTGTGCTCAGGCGCATGCGGTAAGTAAATCCGGTTAAACCTTCACTGTGCCACGTCGCACAGTGGAAAATTTCCCAGGTGACACAACAATGGTACCCAAACGTAATCGTGTATAAAGTACAAGGTATTCCCAGAAAAGGAGGCAAACGTTAAAAGCAAAACATTCCCCACAATTGTGGTGGCAACAGGCCGGAAGCCGATGGCAACCTATGTGGACTTGTCAGTGGTAGATGCAATTAAAGGATTCGTGGATTCTAGTCACATCCCAAATCGAAAAAGAAGGCAGTGAGAAAACTTAGCATAGGAGCGCTTGTGATACAAAAGGGAGCCAATTATAGCCTATGCTAATGGGATGAGATAGAACACACGAAAATGTGATTGAGAAAAATTTGGCAATACCCATAAATTGGTTATAGCATATATGTAATCGATTAAGTTTTTTTTTTTTTTATTTGAACCAACACGTAGAGGGATGTCCCCTATGTAAGCAATGCAATGCGTTGGGGAGTGGAAAGTTAGGAAGCGAATTTATTAATGTCATAGTTAGGCGGAAAGACATTCCCGGAAGTGGATTCTACATATGTATGGTCAAAAAACAAGAATTTTTTCTGTCTTCCATGACTTAGTCGGCTTTCCAATTAATTTTTAGCACGACAATAATTTTCAATTCGGTGGCACGAGATATAAAATATATATTGGATTACAAACCGGATTGCAGAAACAAAACCCAAACTGGAATTCTTTTTAAAAAGTTGTGACTGCGGTAAAACTCGACGGAATTCTAAACATGCCACAAACAACTGCGTCTTAACAGATTTATTTGGGATGTTGAAAGGAGATTTCAGAACAAACACTTTTAGGTCCACAAAATGGAATACACAAAAAAATTGTTGTGGAATTCAAAAAGAAAATGAGGAGAAATTTTACAAAACTAATTTAAAAGTCAAAACATCAGGAATCTTCACAGAAAATGTGACTAAATGTTGTCAATTGAGTAATTTTCTCAATTTGTGTTTCTTTGTATCCCTATTCTCCCTGGTGTAGATTTCTAGTTTTCTAATTTTCAAAACGATCCTTCCATTTGAAAATCCAATTAGGACACCCATATTTAGAGATAATTCTTTCATAGACACTCAATGAAATTTGATACTCAAATTAACGAAATTTTTGTTTCTGTTTTTATTTGCTGAAAATGGGAAAGCAGACCTTATTGCTGTTTCAGCAATCATAAGTCTGCTGTTTTAAGGTGCAATTACGACTTGTCATGTGAGCTGTCACTTCTGTATTCATAAGACTTGTCTTATGTAAGTCAAATACGAATAGAACGCACTCTAGTCGGCATGATTCTCACATCTATTGTTCTTTTTCTGTGCACATGTGTCTACATGTATGTTCGATGAAATAAAAGCTCGATTTAATCGAAAAATTTCCACTTTTATTTCAAAATGCATTTGTCATATTAAATTTTTTGTACGTTGCACACGATGTCACGGCTTTCAGAGTTGTTGTTTATGAAATTACACAAGACACATAAAATAATATGGAATGTAAAGAGAGATACACACATTTTCATTTTCCAACTGGTCAAAATCGCAATCATGAAACCTCCTTAAATCTTCTCGTGCCACATTTATTTTTACTTTTTGGACTTTGCTGCATTTACTGCTAAATCCTTTGTATCTCGGTTTGTCTAATGTATGTATGAGTAGTGCAGCAGCATCATTTTCCGTTGCTTACTGCTGATAATCAGCACAACAACAATAGCATCACATCACTGGTGTGCAATGCGACAAAAACCTTTTGCCTCTTGCTTTCAATCCATTGTTGGGTTTATTTGAAACCTGTTTTTTACGGCAATTTTTTTTTTCGAAACACAACCGAAAATAGATTTTTGACAAATATTTATTTAAACCGCTTCAAATTTTGTGAAAATCGGATTATTTTACATGCGACTTTTGTGTTCACTAGGTGGTGAAACAAAAATGGATTTATGTGATAGCTACGTTATGTACATCGGGTTCATAAAAGCCCCGATTTCACTCAAGTTTTGAACAGTGAGTTGCATGATACTCTTCAACATCCGAGCCGAATATGGTCCAGACGGAATAAGTTTAGGTATAGTTGCCGTATAAACTAATCAACATCGGGCTCATAAAAACAGCGAGTTTTGTTAAATTCGATGCCGTTTATGGTCTGATGGGGCCATATTCGGTTACAACTACCGGCCCCTTCTGATAAAACTGTATCAAATCTCCAAAACTTGGAAATAATTGTGTTACTTTTGAACAGATAGAGATATGTACACAAAACTTCTTATAGTAAATGTTGGTGGTGGTGTTTTCCAAAAATCATGATAATATCTCAATTTATTCCTGTTTTAAAGCTCCTCAAAGTTAAAAGTAATTTTTCTAAAAAAAAATTAATATTAATTTTTATTTTTTTTCGATTTTACTCCAAATATACAATTTAAATTCGGAATTTTTCCGCACACTTGTTTTGCGATAGTCCTCTGAATTCCATTCTAAATGTGAATAAAACATGTATAAAAAGGTGTAACGTACTCACCCTAATTTTATTTGCTATCCTCAGTTGAAAAATTCCTCCGAAGGTGTCTTAAAATCTTCTAGGGTGACCTCGTATTTTGTGAATTGCAAAGTGATTTGTGAAGCGATTTTTAACTTATATACAGATAGCTTGAAAAATTTACAATAACTTTGCTGTTTCATGTTGTGAAATCCGATTCTTCAGTCAAGTTATACGGTTTAGAAAAAAAAAATAAAAAATTTACAAATATGTCATAAAAAGCGTTCAAAATGATCAAAACAATGGCAAAAACGAACCTTTTTAGCAAACTGTAGAAAACTTCGGCAGTTTGCAGTTTGAGAAATTTGAGGAAAAATAAAATTTTTGTTTAAAAATGGTTGAATTTTGAGACGGCATTAACATATTGAGTCTTCTTCAACATATAAAAACGACAGTAGCTCTTTATAGAAGAAAAAAAAAAGTAATGAAAAAAATAAGAGAAAGGCACAATCTGCACCAATTTTTTCTTAATACTCGTAGAATTTTGTAAACTTTGCAAAGGTTCCCACAATTTCAAAAATACCGACGATACCTTAACTTACAACATTTGAGACATTCTAGTATTTTCAGCGTGGTTTTTGTAAGGTTTAGCGAGCTCTAATTTAAACAAGTAAAAAGGCGTTAAGTTCGCCCAGGCCGAACTTTGGATACCCACCACCTCGGGTATATATATAAACCATCTTTCATCAAAATTCGGTGAAAATTGCATACCTTATGTCGAAATATGATCCGATTTAGACCAAATACTAATAAGTACAAGTCATTGTTCAATTATGTATAACAAAATATTGGTCTTTTTAGTAGCTATATCTAAAAGTAAACCGATCTGAATCATATACAATATGGATGTCGAAAAGCCTAACATAAGTCAATGTGTCAAATTTCAGTTAAATCGGATTATAAATGCGCCTTTTTTGGGGCTTTAAATCGAGATATTGGTCTATAAGGCGAATCTTGATCGATCTAGACCAAATTGCAGAAATATGTGGAGGGGCTTAACTTAACTCTCTGCTCGGCAACATCGGACAATAAATGCGCCTTTTATGGTCCCAAAACATTAAATCGAGATACCGGTCTATATGACAGCTATATCCAAATCTGGACCGATCTGTGCCTTAATGCAGAAGTATGTCAAGGGGCTTAACACAACTCACTGTCCCAAATTTCGGCGACATCGGACAATCAACGCGCCTTTCATGCGCCTAAAACCCTAAATCGGAGGATCGGTTTATATGGCAGTTATATCTAAATCTGGACCGATCTGAGCCATATTGACGGAGGATGTCGAAAGGCCTATCATAACTCACTCTCCCAAATTTCAGCAAAATCGAATAATAAATGTGGCTTTTATTGGCCTAACACCCTAAATCGGCCGATCGGTCTATATGGGGGCTATATCAAGATATAGTCCGATATAGCCCATCTTCGAACTTAACCTGCTTATGGACAAAAAAAGAATCTGAGCAAAGTTTCAGCTCAATATCTTTGTTTTTGAAGACTGTAGCGTGATTTCAACAGACAGACGGACGGACATGTCTAGATCGTCTTAGATTTTTACGTTGATCAAGAATATATATACTTTATAGGGTCGGAAATTGATATTTCGATGTGTTGCAAACGGAATGACAAAATGAATATACCCCCATCCTTCGGTGGTGGGTATAAAAAAGGATTAAGTTATTCGGCTCAAAAATTACCGTTTGGCAAGCAATGGAAAATTTTACATGGTCGAATTTAAAAAAGGATCAAGTTATTCGGCTCATAAATGACCGTTTGGCAAGCAATGGAAAATTTTACATGGTCGAGGTGACCAACTTTCAACCCCCTCGGATCAGCCTCTTCACCTACAAGGTTCCCCAAATTTCACATTTTTAGTGATAACACCCAAACATTGACTATGTTAAGTTTCGTGCACATATCTCTATCTCATATTTACTACAGGATTTCGACAAAATTCTAAACACAGAGATTTTTTTGATAGGATCATATTTTAATACAGCTATAGAAAGAACGAACTTCCGAAGAAACATCTTGAGTTTATTGAAGGTACATTTTACATATGTTTTCAATGAAATTTAGATAAGATACTCGTATGTATTTCCTTGGCAGCCTAAGTCGCTTAACTTATTTCTACTTGTTCTAATTGTGACAGAAGGCTCTACGTACATCGTGTACGAAAATTCTGTGGTGAGGTGTGACATCCAATTGACTTCGTGGATGTGGCAAACCACTCTTTACATGGGTAAAAAATGTGCCAAGAACCTCATCGCATGAACAAAGGTTAAGCTTGTATCTAAGGTGACAAAACGTTCAAGAGAACCTTTTGCTATTAAAAACCCTAAAACAAGGACTCTGTGATGATTATTTACTTAGACCAAACGGTGTAATCACATTCAGCCAAAATGCGGGTTTTTGTTAGATTCCCGATGAGCTAAAGAAGATACTGTGCCGACATTAGCATCTATTCAAGTAGAACTAGCAAGTACGTGGAACACTCTGGGAAAGTGTCGCAAATACTTGCAACACAGCCGCTGTCCCTTGTGCCACGTTGACAGAGTTCTCGGCACAAGTATGTGTTTGCACAAACATATGCACGCGCATATATGTATACGTGGGCAGACATGTGTGCGTGAGTGTGTATGTGTACGTGTTTCTGTGTCTGCATGTCTGAAGGTCTGTGAGGACACTTGTCCTTTGTTATTCACTTGTTTGCACTCTTCCAGGGTGGAAAGTGAGGTTTTGTGTGAATGTTCGAATGCCCTCCCAAGTGGATAAGTGTATGTGTTTACATCTCATTTACATGGCACGGATGGAAGCAGTTGTTGTGTGGATGAGAATCTTCAACGGAGTTGTGCTGCATTTACCTCAATCTCGGCACAAGTGGCCATATCTAGCCATTGAACGTGGACTCGGTAGCATTACTCCTAAGTCATGCTCCAGTGAATCAACCAGTCAATTAATGTGCTCGACTCGACTCGAAGCGACTAAATGTAGCGATAGCGGCACGTACATACCAACTGGCCACAGTCAAATATTGTTTCAGACCTTGCGCAAAGCGTTGTCCGTCTAAACTGATGTGCTGTGTTTGGAATGTAGTCTGCATCGCAAGAGCACAAATAATACTCAGCAAAATATAAATACTTAGTTGCCATTACGGGTGTGTGTCGTTCATGTAAGTATGCATCTCGACAATTTATTCCAGATGACGTTCAAGCCATATGCAATAAATTCATCACCGCCACTTCGACTTGTTTGTCATGTACGGCTTCAAAAAGCAGCCACTTTTAAGTCGAAGGTACTTTACTATAAGACAATAAAGAACCACGCATTTATGACTTTCAACATCTGTTCCGAACCAGATATGCCTCCCATATAAACCGAACATCCGATTATACTTTTTGAGTATCTTTAAGAAACTATTCTATACAAAACCAAAAAAAAAAACAGCATGTGCATTTTGGATTTTGCATCTATACTTTGCTCACAAAACACGTCCAAAGAACTTAATTCTCCTTGTATAACCTTGATAAGGGATAACCTATCATCCTCATCCCGCATGCAATACCCCAAAATATTGATCTCACACCATATAAAGTATACATATTTTATATCGTCATGATCTAGCAATATCCGTCAGTTTGTCCTTCGTCTATCCGTCCGTTCATCAAAAGCACGCAATTTTTTTAAGGGGGAAAAAATGTTTGACAAATACAGAGGTTCTAGAAATTAAAATCGTGTGATGCATACATTTATGCATATGAGAGCTATATATCTAAATCCGAACCGATTTGTAAAAAAATCATCAGTAATGCCGGGAGTCATATGAGAAACCTTCATTACAAATTTCCTGAAAATCGGTTTACAAATGAATCCATTGAATCAAATCAGGCGAACATTATATATGTTCCGTTTTTTCCAGTCAGTCAATGGGCCTCATCTCCAGGCATAACAAGTTAACGCGTGCTAAGTTCGGCCGAGCCGAATCTTGAGAACCCACCACAATGGATTCTGCCAAAACGTTATGCGAAATAAATTAAGTTGTAGGGTATACTTTTACCAAACTTCTGTCAAATTAGCAAAATGTAGGGACCGAACAAGGATGATCGAGAGACCGGTTACTAATCTTATACATACAATTCAATTTGTGTTTGTTTGTTTGTTCCGTATAGACTAAAAAACGGCTGAACCGATTATCTTGAAATTTTCAAAGATTATGTAGGTTAGTCTGGAAGGAAAGATAGACTATATAATTTTTCAATATCGGAAGGGGGGCGGACCCTCCCAATTACCCCAAAAGTACTACCCAAAATATGGGATTCAAATGAAAGGTATTCAAGTGCAGAGAACGAATTTCATAATAAAATTTGGGTCCAAGTATCTGGGGGCCGCACCAGTCCTAAAACCCCTTAAAATAGGTTTATTTGACGATTATGACAATATGGCACTCAAACGAAAGGTATTCGGGAGTAGATTTCAAATATGGCCAGGAAGTAGGAATAGGCTTTATAATTAATTGATAACGGAAGGGGACGGACCCTCCACCGTTAGCCTAAAAACACCATCCAAAATCAAAAGTGGACTGATAAAGACAATATGAATATCAAATGAAAAGTATGCGGGAGTAGATAACGAACGGACACTCCGCCTTACGCGAAAAACACAACCCAAAGTGGACCGATCGGGACAATACATATATAGATATATATATTCGAAGATCATGTCAATATGGGACTCAAATGAAAAGTATTAGTCAAGAGATTACTAATATGGCATAAAACATTAGGTCCAAGTAATGGGTGGTCGCCCACGAATTTGACATCCATATTTGAGTCGAAATGTCTGAGGTGCTATCCCTCCTCTAATGAGAATAAGGAAGAACATTACCACCAGGAACCGAGAAGGGGCAAATTCTCACAATTCAATGAGTGCTTTCCGATTCAATGCTTTGAATGATAAGGGACCTTTTTATAGCCGTGTCCAAACGGCGTCCCGCAGTGCGACACTTCTTGGGGAAAATTTTTTAAGTGACCATGCATGGGATTTTGCCTCGCAAATGTCGCCAACATTAAAGGGGGATAAACAGCGCTTTGTCCGATGTTATCGCCAGGATTCGAACGCGTTCAGCGTCATAGGCTAGAATGGCACGAATTCAGTATCCGCATTCAGGGCGAAGTATCCCAGCCTAAAAAGATATTATAGAGTTAAAAAAGGCGCAGCGGAGCGGGCCTGGTTCGGCTAGTCAGTCTATATTATAGACTGATTTGGCCGCACTTGACAAAGTTGTTGGAAGTCATTAAAGCACACCACGTGCAAATTTTCAGCCAAATCGGAAAAAAATTGCGGCTTCCAGGGACTCAAGAAGTCAAATCGGAAGCTATATCAGGTCAAAGACCGATTTGGACCGTACTTGGCACAGTTGTTGGAAGTCATAACAAAACACTACATGCAAAATTTCAGCCAAATCGGACAAAAACTGCGGCTTGTAAGGGCTCAAGAAATTACAACAGGTGATCGGTTTATATGGAGCTATATCATGTTATAGCCCGATTTGGACCGTACTTAACACAGTTGTAGCAAAACATTACACGATCAATTTCAGCCAAATCGGAAAATATTGCGTCTTGCAGGGGCTCAAGAAGTCAAATCGGGAGATCGGTTTATATGGAAGTTATATCAGGTTATAGACCGTATTTGACACAGAAATTGCGGCTTTCAGGAGCTCAAGAAATCAAATCAGAAGATCGGAAGAATGTGTTTTAAGCCATATACCCTGTATGTTTAATTCAACCAACATGCAGGGAATGTCCCCTATGTATGCAGTTAGTCAGGAAGTGGTAAGCTACAGCGATCAAAAAAAGTATTCATCATTCAATGTTTTTTTTTTAATAAGTCTACAAAAGACAATTGGAATAAAAACATATTAAACTAATGATGCAGTAGTGCTTGTGTGATATATATGTACACAATTTCATTGTTTTTAAAGAAAAAAATAGTATTTATTGGAACAAAAAGGGCCATTTTACAGCTGAACACAAAAAATTAAACAAAAAAAGTATTCATCATTGCAAAAAAACAAAAAAATAAATAACATAATTTAAAAAAATTAATACTTTGTTATTCGACCACCGCGTCTTATAACTTCTTTTAAACGGTTTGACATCGATTGGACTAATTTAGCGGTTATATTTTGGTCTATATTAGTCCATTCCTCCATTATCACCTGTTGCATTTGACTCTTGCTCGAAAAATTGCGCGTTCTCAATTTGCGTTCGAGATGTTCCCAAAGATGTTCAATTGGGTTCAAGTCGGGACTTTGAGGAGGAGTTTTAATGACTTTGGGGCAGTTATACAGCATCCACATCTTGGTATTTAAAGCAGAATGTTTGGGGTCATTATCTTGATAATATTGAAAGTTATTACCAAGCCCAAGTTTTACAGCACTATCTTTTAAATTCCTCTTTAAAATGTCAATGTAATACTTATGATCCATTACTCCATTAATAATTTCAAGATTTCCCGCTCCTGAAGCCGCCATACACCCCCAAACCATTAAACCACCTCCACCATGTTTTACAGTAGCAACTGTGTTTCGTTCTTCAAGCTCTGTATTTGGTTTTCTGTACACTATGACCTTTCCATCGCACCCAAAAAGATTAAACTTGCTCTCGTCTGCAAAAATGACTGTTTTCCAAAATGATTCGGGCTGTTTTACATACATTTTTGCGAAGTTTAGCCTTTTCACTCGGTTTATTTTATTTATAAAGGGCTTCTTACGTGCAGTTCAAGGCATAGTTACAGAGGAAGTAACTATGCCTTTTGAGTGTATTTCGAATTGTTTGTGTAGTAACTTCCTTCCCTAAATATTCCATAGTGTTTTTACGAAGAATGGTCGCATTTGTCTTCGGAGTTTTCTGAACTTGCCGCACTAGCCAACGCACATCTCCAACTGAAAGTGCTTTTGGTCGACCAGATCTTGGTTTATTGTCAACAGTTTTCGTTTCTGTCCACTTTCTGATGATGGATTGTATAGTAGATCGTGGTCTATTTAATATTTCACTGATAGTTTTTTGAGTTAAACCATTCCTGTGGTGTTTTATTATCAAAACTTTTACCTCATCAGAAACCTCGTTTTGCTTACGACCCATTTTGACAAAAACTATATTTTCAATGAAATTAAATATTTGCTGTCAAGGGCAAAGCCTCCTTTACTAAATAAAACAGAAAAGGGGGATTCCCAAATAATATTTGAATTTGACTTTGATGATAGCACATCAATGATGAATACTTTTTTTGTTCTGTTTTTGGTGTTATTATATAAAATTGCATTTTTTGCGCTAATTAAATTTATTTTTTGAATTTATTTTAAAACATATTACGAAAAATAAACTATTGCATAAAACTGCATTATTTGTTTACTTTAAATTTTCTTCAATTACCCAAAATAAGTGAATTTATTATCAATTTTGCTAATGATGAATACTTTTTTTGACCGCTGTATATAGAAAGAAAATTGGCCCAAAATTTAAGATTTTTCTTATGTGTAGGATTTAAGCTATGGAAACGAGTAGAAGGACCAAAGCTTTAAAATAATGATGCTATCTTTAAATTTACTTTCCTGGTTACTAATGGCGGAGGCGGAGGACACCGTGGCGCAGAGGTTAGCATGCCTGGGTTCAAATCCCGGAGTGAACATCAGAGTGAACGCAGACGTTAGCATGTCTGCCCATGACACCGAAGGCCTGGGTTCAAGAAAATTAAGAAAAGCCTCTTCTGAAAGCTCCCACACAATATCCTCAATAGAAACTTGCAATCAATGGGAAGGAGTCTCAATGTCCTGTTCTAGGCCCAGAACATAATATACTGAAGCTAAAGCATTCCTTCCCATCGAGTCATTTACTGACTTATTTTCAGCCACGGGGTACACATTCAGAAGTACCATCAGTGATCAGTGAAGAGGAAATTGGAAGCAAAATTATTTATTTTAAAATTTGAACGCTATTAGTTGCATCTTTTTAGGAACTGTGATAAAATTACCATCCTTATACACAGCCAGCATGGGACTTCAATGGTGATTACTTTACGGTTTTCCGTTACAACCTAAGTTACACATGTAATCACTTTCAATATCATGAATAAAGAGCGACGGGGATGGGATGGAAGGGCATACAGCAGCCCTTTTGTGTATTCGTTCGTCATGCAGAGGAAACTTTACAAAGAGATTTATTTAAGCTCTTAATGCGAAAAGAACTTAAATGAATGGCAAGACACTAAACCGATGAAGAAACCGAAAGACATAAACAAATATAAAGAACGGAAATAAAAAGGGATAAACGATAGACGAAATAGGATTGAATTTGCTCGAATTGCCGGTTGATGTGAGACGTGTTGGCAATGGGTGTTATTGGTCTTCGGCTGGCCTGGCATCTGTAGACAGCCAACGGCAGAATCTGACGACAAAAGTCATCTTAAGCCATGTGTGAATTTGAGGTTAAATCAGTTGGACCGTTTTACTTGCAAAAAAGTCCGTAACAGTTACGTTTGTTATCCAAAATTTACCCTTGACACACGAGCGCACGCACACAAAAGTGGACGGACCGTGGCAAAGCTTGAGGCAAGAGCAAAAGGTTCGTAATGGAGGCGAAATTGTTCACCACTGAATAGGGCTGGGTACTCTTTTTATTGGTATGCTTAAACGGTAGCAATTTTCCGGCAGAAAAGAAAAACTCAAATAATTTGTGTGCCAGGTATTTTAGGAAATGCCTTGTTCAAATTTGAGAGCTAAAAGCGAAAGCACGAAATGGAAGAATCTCAATGGAATAGTTTGTAGTGTTCAATGGAACATAAGTCTGTTTATTGAACTTTCCAACCACATTTTCTCCGGTTATTTAAATTTAGAGTAATGAATGATGAATAAATTTTGAGAAAACTCCTTTTGTTTCACATACCCACGGATGCAAAATCACCGTCACATATATGGATGAAGGGAAGAAATTGGAAATCTACCATCAAAGTCAATACCACCAACATAGCACCGCTACTGTTGCAAGAGTTTGAGCATACATCCCTACAAAGAGTTCGATCCAATTAACTTTTAATTGAAGTGCGATTAAATGTCAAGCAGGCTGTGCAACAGGACTAATATTTTTTCCTGTGTACCACAATGGTCTGTACAATTCGCTTCCACACCGGCCTCTCTGTCGACCGAGTTGAGTACAAAACACAAAGAGTTTGTGATTAATTGCTCGCATTAGTTTTCTGTACAATGCTACCATCGACTTAATAGCCGAGAATGCTTCGGAAGAACACCCCTTTGGAGGATGATAGGGTGGTGGGGGTACAGTTAAATGGCATTAGTGGCGTGGCGGGGATGTTAGGTTGGAAGTAGAGGATGGCCACAGTCGTTGCAGGACGACTGCTTTAAATGTTTAAAGCACATTGTATTAAATCTTGTCTTTATTGCTCTCTGCCAAGAGTGATTGTGTTAGCAAGACAAACATTTATCGTATCGGAATGCAGAGTGAGCAAAGGACAAAGCGAATGACAACTCCCAGAGAACTTTGTCCAAAGGGATAATGACCATGTGGCTACGTGTTACAATAAAAAATGTCCCTCGTCTTTCGGCGAGGAACGCGAAGCGGGGTCGGGGTGTGACATTTAAAGCCAAACAAGTGATGATATTAAAGATTTTCCTGGAAATGGACACCCCAACGAGGGGCTTTCCTGCAATGCACTCGCCTTGACCACCGACCAGCCCAAGGAAAAAAGTAATAATAATAAATAAAATGTAGAACTTTGTCTGGCTGTTTCATTCATTCGCCCTGGTCCTCGATTGAAGAAGGTTCGATTGTCTGTGTGTATGGAGGTGTATTCAAATCTCCTTGACAACAGGCAACAGCCTGAATACACCAGCCAACTGACAAAATAAATATCACCCAACACGCCTGCGACTCCTTGGAAGGATGGCCGAAGGATGCTGCCAACAGAGCGCACGACGTTTACTTTGTGTGCTTCTGGGTGACACTTCTTCCTCGCCAAGTACTTTCCATACTAATTTTGTGGGTAATTACTGTGGGAGTAGACGCCAAAGAAATTAAGATATACATCGCTACAACAAGTGCTTGTCAGTGTCAAGCGGAAAATTAATAGTACAAGGGATTGCCAATTGCCGCGTTATCTCAAGAGCTGGGCGAAAGCTGCAAATGCATCATGAATGTTGGCCAGTGTTGGCAGAGAGGCTACTTGGCCAATGCAAATCCTTTGTTGTTCTATGGAACCCTGTCAACGGGCAACTCATTTGCATGGGTTTTGGGCAACAACGGCTTTTACCGTCAAAGGCGTTTGTTTGTTCCGATTAGAGCTTAATTGCGTCTTTTAAGTGAAAAATAACCCTTCACTGGGTTCGAAAAATGAGAGCGGTAAGAAAAGGCACAAAACGTACGTAAGCACTTTGAGTGTTTGGGAGTTAATTTCCGGAAAGACCTTTGTTATTCTAAAAGATATCTCTAAGTTCACTGCTAAAGTTGGACATTTGTAAATTGTTATAAGGAAACAAGGCACGAAACACAAAAACAAAAAACCCAGATTACGTTGTCATTTAGGATAAGCCCCTACATTACGATAACAGTATACGAATACAAGAGAATGAAACATAAACAATTGTCTGTAAAGTTCAATTCATATTCAAGGGCTAGTCACTAAAATCATTAATTTCAAACGGCCGACAGATATTTTTGGCAGTTCGAATTACACCCAAAATACTAGCGGCATCTTTTTATGACAGCATATAGGGCCGCACACATTCACCTTTCACTGGAAATTCAGACGAAGCAAAGCTAGGACAGACCCATACAATGCCTTAAGAGACCTTCCACATGTATTCGATATTATAAACCAGTGATAATGCAATGGTACTTTCTCATATCCATACAAAACTGTGTCTATTAAAATATAAAGAAACCCGTCGGACTATATTCCTCGGCAGAAAATAAACAACAACTATTCCCTTCAAAGTACCACTAGCATCGTCCTTTCATTTGTAACTCATCGAAGTAATGATCTGAGACCCAACAAACTACAGTCGTACATTAGAGTGTCCATAACAATAAAAAGGCTTTTTTCCGAAACGCATAAGATTCAGATTTCGATATAGCTCTCAGGTTTCAATTGTGTGTGATTCAACTGTGGACGTCACACAGTGGTATAGAAACGAAAAAACTAGAACAAAATATGCCATTTGAGAAAAGATATACATGACTCTTTGAAATTTGATATGGTTAAAGATGAGGAGCTATCGAGATTAGGTTCAAAATTTCAAAGCCCTAGGTGGTCCGGGCGACATCTTGGTAGGCCCCAAAAATTAAAATTTGGGAAAAAAAGTATAAATTAGTGGAGCTATAATGTTGGTTATAATTTTTTTTAGTTATTTTTTTTTTCAATTTTAGACTCGATTTTCTTTTTTAAGGTTTTGCTATTTTTATTATCAAACAAAACATTTTCTTATACTCACCACTCATAGGGGGTATATTCATTTAGTCATTCCGTTTGCAACACATCGAAATATTAATTTTCGACCCTACAAAGTATATTTATGTAGGATCGTCGTAAAAAAAAGACGTGTCTGTCCGTCTATCCGTTTGTCCATCTGTCCGTCCGTCTGTTGTAAACACTCTACAGGCTTAAAAAATTGAGATATTAAGCTGAAATTTGGCAAAGATACGTCTTTTTGAAGCACGCTGGTTAAGTTCTTGAACGGGCCCAATCGGACCACATTTGGATGTAGCTGCAATATAGACCTATCTGGAGATAAAGGGTCCAATGCCTTTAATTTTTTATCCGAGTTTGCTGAAATTTGCAACAGTGAGTAGTTTTAGGCTTCCCGATACCTGACTCAAATATGGTTTAGATCGGACAATATTTGGATATAGCTGCCATATAGACCGATTTCCCGATAAAGGGTCTGATGCCCATAAAAGCTTTTTTTACCCGATTTCGACGAAATTTTAAACAGTGGGTTATTTTAGCCCTTCCGTCATCTGACCTAAATATGGTTCAGATCGGACTATATTTAGATATAGCTGCCATAACGACCGATCTGCCGATAAAGGGTCTAATGCCCATAAATGCTTTAATTTTTAACCGATTTCGCTAAAGTTTGAAACAGTGAGTACTTTTAGGCCTTTTAACATCTGATCCAAATATGTTTCAGATCGAACTACATTGAAATATAGTTGCCATAGAGACCGATCTCCCGATAAAGGGTCTGAAGCCCATAAAAGCTTTATGTTTTATCCAATTTGAAACAGTGGGTAGTTTTAGGCCTTCCAACATTCGCCCCAAATATGATTCAGATCTGACTATATAAAGATATAGCTGTCATATAGACCGAACTGTCGACAAAAGGTCTGAAGCCCATAAAAGCTTTATTTTTTATCCGATTTCGCTGAAATTTGAAAAAGTAAGTTGTTTTAAGCCTCCCGACATCCAACCCACAAATATGGATCAAATCAGACTATATAGATATAGCTGTCATATAGACCGATCTTCCAATTTAGGGTCTTAATCCCATAAAAAGCAGATTTATTATCTGAAAATGTTACTTGTATATGAGTTCTATCAAATATGATCGAGACCAACTTATATATATATATATAGTGGAGTTATAATAAAATATGATAATTATTATATCCTTGTTTAATTTGGTCCACATCGGTCCAGATTTGATTATAGGTGCCATATAGAAAGAACTCTCGAGGGCAATTATTACCGGATTTCGTTGAAATTTGACGCAGTGACTTTTCGACATCCGTGTCCTTTATGGTTCAGATCGGTATTTGAATATAGCTGCCAAAAAGACAAAAATTTTGTTCTACAAAATTGAACAGGGACTTATATTTATTAAGCCATTCAATGTCCGTGCGAATTTGGGTCCATAAGTTATCCAATATTCACCGGATTGTGACGAAAGGAGGTTTACATACAATATATACCCGAACTTAATGTCATTTAATTTGTTTTTATTTTTAATAAATTTTCAATTTTCTGTATTTTTATTATTCGGAGAACTTTGTAACCTTTCCCATGCTGTAATCAGATTTGCAATTGGTTAAGAAATAGCGCTACAATTCTAAAAATGCCAGTCATACCTTTTTTTTGATAATTCTACATTTATTAAGTATGTCCACCAACAAAAAAGATAAAAAAAAATGTTAATTTCTTATTTAGTTTTCGGGGTATTACACTTGAAGTCGGATCAAATTACCTACAAATTGTGGAAAGGTTGAAAATTGGTCAAGGTTGAATCGTTAACAAAATTCACTTTAACAAAATTCTGACATATCTATGTGTACCTTTTTGGAGATCGTTTAAAAGTTTTACATAAGATAGGTTCCTTCAAAATTTTGTAGGCGCACATGAAAATGTTGACTTTTGCCATTTATTTGCGCTGTCCGCATCACTGTGCGTCGTGTCGGCACGGCCTTATGTTAACCGATCTCCGTAATTGTGTTTTGTAGTATGCTTATTGGGATCTAAAGGGAAAAAAATCGGGTATGCATTTCTCTATTTTGCTCATTAACTTAGTATCAAATCTTTGGAGTGTCCGCATTCTCATTTTTTTAATGCGTTCTGACAATTGTTGGAGCGATATGTCGAACTCGGACAGCTCTATTCTCCTGGAAGGGATTTGAGGGCTTGCATTTTGCTTGGCTTTGTGCGGACTGTGTGGCGGGAGGTTAGGGCCGTTTTCATTCCCACGCGGGAAAGCCGAGCCACTCGAGGCCCAAGGACTTTGGGCCAATCAGTCTCTTATCTTTTGTCTTGAATGACTTTTGGACGCGAATATCAGGAGTCTTCATGACCCATCCTTGGTAAGCGGCTACCAATATGTGTATACCAAGAGTTGGTCACTTGATAGCGCCCTGCACGACGTAGTGGGATGCGAAGAGCGAAACTTAGAGACAGGTGACTTTACTATGACGGCCTTATTAGAAATAGTTGCAGCTTTTAATAACGTTGGGGTCCATTCGTCGTTCTCTGGTTGATATGAGAATTCCCCCTCTTCTGGTGAACTGGATTGATGTAATGCTCATGGGCAGAATTATCACTGGATCATGCATCACTGTATGAGGGTTCGGTGAGGAAGATTGTGACCAGGGGAATGCCGCAGGAGGATCCATTATCCGCCCTCTTGTGGCTCTTGGTTGTCAATGAGATTCTTAGATCCTTCGAGGAAGAAAGTGAGTGGAAATAAGAGTGAAAGTGGTTGACTACTTCGTCATTTTGAGTGGCGGTCGCCTTCTCTCTACTGTCACGGATGTCCTCATATCGCATATTCATATGGATGGACAAAGCTGTGGTTTGGCCGATTCTCTCACATATTCATTCGCCACGGTCTATGTGCCAGGCGTATCTTTTTTCGAAAGCGACCTTGAGGTTGTATTCCCTGGTAGGCGTTCAGTAACATAGGCGCACATGATAGCCTTAATGCCTCTTTGAAGATTGAATATTAGATATAAAGACCAGCTATGGGTTCCTGTATATTATATTGTATGCCAGAAATGAGTGATATGTCCATCCATATGAGTGGCGGTCGCCTTCTCTCTACTGTCACGGATGTCCTCATATCGCATATTCATATGGATGGACAAAGCTGTGGTTTGGCCGATTCTCTCACATATTCATTCGCCACGGTCTATGTGCCAGGCGTATCTTTTTTCGAAAGCGACCTTGAGGTTGTATTCCCTGGTAGGCGTTCAGTAACATAGGCGCACATGATAGCCTTAATGCCTCTTTGAAGATTGAATATTAGATATAAAGACCAGCTATGGGTTCCTGTATATTATATTGTATGCCAGAAATGAGTGATATGTACACGAGTCCACTCAGAATTGCTTTCTGATTCGATTCTGCCCCTCTATCTCTCTATGTTAATTTTTGTAAACAGTAACGGTCGCAGTTTTTATCCGATCTTCCGATCGAAATTTGGTACAGGCATATTTTTTGGTCTAGAGACGAAATTGGAAAAATAGGTTTAGTTTTGAATAGAGATTCGACATTTTAAACAATTTCTCCCGAAATTTAGCACAATGGATTCCCTTATGACTCTTGAAATCACTGTTGAGTCTCATCAAATTCGGTTCAGATTTAGCCATAGCTGTCATATATATGTATAGCTCGATTTTCACTACTAGAGCCTTTGCCAGCGTATTTCGTAACTGAAAAAAAATGTAATTGTTTTTAACTTTCTCAAAATGTTGCACAACAAATTCCTTTATTTCTTTAACTATGTGTGCCAATTTTTTTTTTTTTTTTTGAAGTCTGTTCAGATATACATACAGTTCCCAAATATCGTCATTTATTAACCGATCCCCAAAACATTTGATGCGAAATTTCTTTTATGACTATTCTACTGTTGAAAGTATTAGAAAAAGGTTAAGATTGCAATATACCTCCCATAATGAAGCGGTTGCAATACTTGCTTAAGATTAAAAAAATAACTAGCAAAACAAAATGTTTCGCTGGAATGGCTTTACTACAAATGCGATGCCACTGAATCCAATGTTTACCTAAGCTTTTCTATTAAAACGTATTTCTGAACAAAAAAAAGGCCAATGAATAAACCCATTTCCACTGGTGTGGGCCTTGTTTGGAAAAAGGTTTTTGCCATTTCAGATGTCTACATGCACACACCAATGTGACATTTAGTATAAAAATCTCGGTATGGAAGTAATTTTGGGGAAATGTGTCCGCTTTTACGTTATAACAAATCCTACCCTTGTAACTGGAAGTAAGACATAGTGGCCTTGTCCTACATTCGCCATTCCACTCCCTTTTCAAATACAGAGCATAGCTTGTTTCCGGTTTGCATGAAGAGAAGGAAAATTTCGATTTTTATACCCTCCATCATAGGATGGGGATATACCAACTACATCCTTTCGTTTGTAACACATGGAAATATTGGTCTAAATTTTGCAAAATGACTTCTCCTCTGATCTTCAACAGACCTGGCAAATATGGTCTAACTCGGTTCATAACCTAATATAGTCTCCCAATGATACTTCTTAAACCTCTTGAGTGTGCAATTCTAATTCGATTTGGCTGAAAATGCACAATGACTTCCACTATGGTCACCAACATCCAAGCCAAATATGGCCTGAATCGGTTCATAACCTGACATAACCTGATTTTTATCCAGAACTTGACAAATGCAATCCATGGCGTAGGGTATGTAAGATTCGGCCCGGCTGAGCTTAATGCTTTTACTTGTATATCTTTTTTTTTTTCATTTCCACAAATAGTTGACACATATCATATGGAAATTATAAAATTTCTTTAACATCTGTTAAGCTACAAAAAAGAGAAAATGTCAGAAATATGCTTCAATTTGCTTTTGCCAATTCATGTTTGTTGGCGTGCTAAGCTTTCTTTTTTTTCAATTTAACAACAACGCCTTTCAAAAATCAAAGCTGAAATTAAGGATTTGATATCGTTTTGAAAGTTTTCTCATTGCCACATGAAGTTTTAACTTTGTCGTTGGTTGAAATGAGGTGGGAATTCAATTTGTTTGGGTAGTATCCACACACTTTTTGCATGTTACACATAACTCAAATTTGAAGTGTTAATTCTATTTTATTACCATGTGCAATTGTGGGAAACTACCCAAAAACGATAAACATAAAATGTTACTTTTTGCCAAATTAAGAATGAATCATGAAACAAATTAACTGAAATAAAATTTTATTTAATGTGTTGGTCTATAAAAATCAATTCCGGATTGCTGCCAGCTACACATCACATAACGAAGCCTGTGCAATGCTATTCACACACAATCACACACACGCACTCACACAACAGCGTGAAACAAGTTGTATTCCAAATCACATTCAACTCAAGAACAAGAAGCCAAAAATTAAAATGATATTTCTCTTAAAGTTGAAACAAGATATCGCTTTAGGAAGTCATACTGATGGCGCAAATACTTGGAAGCTCTCACACCCACACCCACACCCACAGCCATAGACACCGATGCTTGTGGTGTGTGGGTTGTCCTGACATGTATCCTTGTTGCTATTGTTAGTCGAATGACTTTTAATATGATTGGAATTTTATGCATCGCCGCCTTAAACTATGGCAATGCTCGCTTCTTTCCCACTGTGAAAACCATTTTGATGTACAAACACAACCCCACAAACATCAGTCCGACCACACACATTCATATATTCATGCGGATAGACATACATACATCATATATCTAACTGCTGATATGGGGCTAACGTAGAAAAATTTTAAAACGAGTTGAGTTCTCGGTTGATCTTTTCTCGTTTTGAATGGCAAAATAAAAAATTCTCCTTGTTTCCATTTTCCTGATCTTCATTTTCAATGTTATCCCTTGGTGTCCATATCAATTATCCACAATCTCGGCAGCAAGTAGCAATATTCGTACAATACGGTAGAAAAAAATCTGATTTGACTTTACGCTGGGAAATGAATCCGAAGAATCGGTCATGAGTGGCAAACCAAGTTGCAAACAAGAAGCTACCAAAAGTAAGTCGTTCTTTAGTACAATCGGGGAAACAACAGTGCAATGATCGATACATATGTTAAAAAAAAATGATGCACTCAGATAGATGTCCTCGTTATTCAGTTCATGAAGGTATACGTTTGCCTTGACCAATACTTACGTCAAAAATTCCATGAAACAGCAGCGAGTAATAATCTTGCCCACTAACTGGCCCGATGCGCTTCGCTACACTCTTAAATTGCTTTTTACAATCATAAAAAGTTCGGCTAGGGCGGATTTTATATACCCCCACTAAGGATCGCACTTGTCAAGTTCCTTGCCTGACATCTCTTTATGGACAGGAAATGATAATAGATCAGAATTGCTATGCTATTGCAGCTACATCGGGTTATGAACTTATGAACCGAATTAAGCCATAAATGGATTAGATGTTGGAGACCATTGCAGAAGTAATTGTGCAATATTTCGCATTCGGAGTCGTTATAATTTTCTCGGCCCCGACTCCGGACAAAGCAGTAAAAAACACTTTGTTTTTGTTCGAAGTCTTTTTGTTTTTAATAAAAACTATTTACCGATTCAAATACGAAGAAATGCTATGACATTAGAGCTATATCATGTTATATACCGAATCGGGCCATACTTGGCTTGGATGTTGGAGACCATAGTTGAAGTCATTGCGCAAGAATTTGCCCTATAGGGGCTCAAGAATTATCAGGAGAACCGTTTAAATGGGAGCTATATCAGTTTGTGAACGGATTCGGAGCATACTTGGCACAGTTGTTGGTCTCTGCAAAACACCTTATACAAGACGTTAGCCAAATCAGATTTCTACAGATATGCGCCCTCTAGAGGTTCAAGATGACAGCTGTATTAAAAATTGGACCAATATGGCCCATTTGTAATCCCAACTGACCTACACTAATAAGAACAACGACCTATACTTACACGGACAGACGGATGGAGAATATATATATATATATATACTTAATGGGGTTTCAGATAAATATTTCATGTGTTACAAACGAAATGACGTATATAGGATGGTGGAGGGTATAAAAACAGAAACACCCCGAGCTTAAAAAGAAAAACAACAAAATTAAAAACAAAAAACAAAACAAAAAAAAAAACTCAGGAAATTTTTCTTTGAGAAACTTTTATAGAAATAATTTTTTTTTTTTTTTTAGAAAAAATGCCGTTGATGTGTTGTCTTTAGAGAATCTTTTCATTATTTTTCACAATAATGTCATTGAAATTTAAAAAAAAATGAATAATTTTTTTTATAAAACTTTTGTCTTAAGAAAAGTTTTCTTAAAAATTTTGGCTGAAGGAAAAATTTCATAAAATTATTGTGTTAAGAAAATTTTCATTAAAATATGTTATTAAAATTTTGTCTATGAGAAAAAATCTCATTGAAGTTTTTTCTTAAGAGAAAATTGCATTGACGTTTTTTCTTAAGAGATAATTGCATTGAAATTTTGTATTTAAGAAAAAAAATCAATAAAATTTCGTCTTTAAAAACTTGTTTGAAATACTATCTTAAAAAAGTCCTTGAAATTTTGTGCTTCGAAAGTTTTTTATTAAAAATATGTCTTTCAAAGATTTCATTGAAAACTTTTTGGAAAAAATTGTATTAAAATTAAGCTAAAAAAATAACTTCATTGAAATTTTGTGTATAGAAAGAAATTTCATTAAAATTTTTTATGGAAAAATGTTATTAAATGATCTTGTCTATATGTAGCAAAGGCTCGGGAAGTGAAAATCGGGCGCCACATATATATGGGAGCAGTATGTAAATCTGAACCGACTTCAATGAAATTCACTAAAGATTAGAACAGTTATAAGAGAAACCTTCGTGCCTTATTTCGATATTATAGCCTGTTAGTATAAACACGGACAACAAATACAAATTATCAAATCTGAACCAATTTCTTCAAAATCAAAACAAAAAGACAGACGGACAGACAGACAGACAGATGTACATATCTAAATCGAATCTGCTAGATGGACATACCTAAATCGAAACTGAAATCAATCTGGACCAAATGACCCATTTGCAACAGCCAACGACCTACATCAATAAGAAGA
Source organism: Stomoxys calcitrans (assembly GCF_963082655.1). Classification (NCBI taxonomy): domain Eukaryota; kingdom Metazoa; phylum Arthropoda; class Insecta; order Diptera; family Muscidae; genus Stomoxys; species Stomoxys calcitrans. The sequence continues at coordinate 238,770,956 of NC_081553.1, read as the reverse complement.
ATCTATGGAAAATATCATGCAGATAGACTCATCCGTTCGAACGCTATCGTGATTTCGGCTAACTGTTGAACGGACGGAAGAATATAGATAGACTAAATTAACTCATTTACGACGATTAAGTAGAAATATGCCCAAGAATGGAGCTGTCTTAGGAAAAATCTAGCTCGGGTTAGAAAAGAGGTATCTTAATGAAAATTGGATTTGTGTAAATTAGATTTCGGCAACTGAAGCCTTCACACCTAAAAGAGTCCGAAGGTGACCATTCTTAACCAAGAGGTTGAAACGCGTCACACTATGGTTGGTGTTTTTGTATATTCTGGCTAAACTATTAAATTACATAGAAAAAGAAATCTTTGATCAAGCTAGTCTCGAAAGAGAAATGGAAATGTGAAATTTAAGCATTTTAAAACGCTTCCATTTGCAAGGCCCTTCTGTGGAAGCTAAGGTACAACATGGTCCTTGTCACAAAGTCTATTTTCTAGCCTTCAACCATTTTGACCTACATTAAGAGAAAAAAAATCTGGTGTTTTTCATTCTCATTGTCAGAATAGCTCGACTAAATTCGATTTGCCATAACAGGCAAAACTAAGAAATAAAAAATATTGGTCTTAATTGATAAGACTCAAAGTTAAGGAAATATTAAACTGCAATTAGGAGGCCTCCGTAGCGCATAGGTTAGCATGTCAGCCTATGACGCTGAATGTCTGGTTCCGTATCCAGGCGTGAACATCAGAAAAAAATTTCAGCGGTGGTTAGCCCCTATTAATGCTGGCGACATTTTTGAGGTAATATGCCATTTGAATGGTATGGAAAATGGTATGGCAGCCATGTAAAAACTTCTCCCCAAAAGGTGTGTCGCACTACGGCACGCCGTTGGGACTCGGCTATAAGAAGGAGGCCACTCACCATTGAGCTTAAACTTCAGTAGGACAGCACTCATTGGTATAGCAGAAGTTTGCTCCTGCTCCTTAATGAAATGTTCATGGGCAAATTTGCAATTGCAAGGACAAAAATTATTTGACACTAGTATGAAATAAAAAGCTTTCACTAAAGGAGAACTGTTTCCTAAAAAAATTGGAAATTGGACATCTTAATATTGAGCTTATCATCTGTTTCTCGAATTTAAAAAGTTAGGATTTTTTTTTTAATTTATAGACAAAGCCCATTCAAAATGAGGAAAATCGTTTCAAATGAAGATTTTTTCCAAGTATATTATCTACTGATTTTCGTGACATTATCACATGAATTTTACGTAAAACTGTAGACGATTATATGAACACCCATTCAGATTTAGATATAGCTCCCGATTCTCACTGACAGAAACAAAGCATTCGCTTTTACTGCTTGATTTTAACAGCACTAGACATGCATCCACTGTGGTGTAGGCTTGTTCAACTTTTAATTAAATGAATTTGTAATTATGCTATCCATAGGTCAGAAATCAGGAATACATTTTTTTTCTTCTAAAGTCAAACTCTCCACCACTGTCCATTTATCTGGGCTAAGGCTGTAGGAGTTTGTGGCTATTTTGCATGAATCAAGCGATCAAAAGGAATTCGTTCCAATTCCCAAGTCTACAGAGGCTTGATTTCTTAAATTTGAAAGGGTGAGTCTAAGAAGTTTTGGTGAGTTTTATAAAATTGCTTGCTAAACGGAGTTCGAGTTGGAAGCTCATGCAAGCAATTTCTGAAGTTAAAAAATTTGGTATTTGCCCCATATGTAGTCATACACACAAGACTTCTGGGCAAGGCGCAAAACTGGGGAGTAGAAATAGATGTGAATGTATCTGCCACTGTTTCTTCAACTTGTTTTTAGGCAGCATCCGAAATCAGAACAAAAACTTTTATAAGGATAATATTTATTCATGTGATATCGAATCAAACAAGCCAAAGCCAAAACAAAAGAACATCACAAAAAAGAGCTCAAGCTGAGTAGAGAGCTAAATTCAAGTAAAACAAGGAAAACAGTTGCCGTTTTTCATTCCACTCTCCTCTTTTGTGTTTCCTTCGAATTCGACTGGGAATAGTTTTTCAGTCTATTGGAGTGGGTGGGCTCAGTAAAGACTGCTGGGGAACAAAAATTGCTCCATTTGACATGTTTGTGGTGTGCTTTATTTGTTTTATTTTTACTATTTTCTACAGCGACGACTGTCTACAAACTGCTCTATCCTTTCCATCGAAGTACGAGGAAGCGTATGATGGGCAAGAAGAAACTATTCTGGGGATTTGCTTTAGAAGAAGCCGTGCGACCCAAGTAATTGCGCCAAAGGTTAACGCATACTTTGGGGCGTAGGGTTAAAAGGATTCTGTCACTGACGCCACAAAGTTGATGCATTTCAGAGCCACATTTGCGCTGTCCAACAACCCGAATGGGTGCCGCAATTCAATTTCACACCGAAAACTTGATTTGAAATGCGAAACAAGTTAAGCAGTTGTATGAAAGGCGTCATCCCTGCTTTGTGGCAGGAACTTAAAGACATTCAATCCATTCTAAGAAATTCCATAGCACCAAACTTTAAACCACCAAAAAGGAAACAAACCAGAATCAATCGACTAAACCGACTTCGATATCTCTCATTTTTCTTTCTTTTCGCCGGGACTTGGTATGGTTATTTACACTTCAAATGAATTGAAGTGTAAATGAACTTCCAATTCATTGATATGAGTCAAGCATGCACAAGGACACCGACTACGAAGACAGTCGTATCTCAAGGTTGCGCCAACGGAATACATTTTGCGATGGTGACTTTGTTTTGTGAAGTCAATTGCAGAGTGACGCTTACGCTTACTTCCTCTTAGAGTCACTCTTCTTTCTATTCATTTCATGTTATTTATGCTCAGCACAGCACCACTACCCCGCAAACATTTTCAAATAAATGAGAACCTAAAGTGGAGCTCCTCCTGACTGCCAGTGCGGCACACACAAATAGCTGATTCTCACAGCTTCTGCAGAAGTCTTTACTTGTAACCTTCAGTCTGTCAGCAACCTTCAGTCTGTTATTTTGAATTCAGATATATGTTCTCCAGAGATTTAATAGCTGCCTGGTAGAGTTGGCAAACTATCGACAATCGCAACATTCGATATTTCTACTAACAAATATAGTTAGTATCGATACTATCGTTAATTTTTCATCACCTATTCCTCAAAAGAAAATGAGATCGATTTATATAGAAGCAATATCAATGCACAGAACGAACAAAACCAATTGTAATCAAGTCAGTTAGAAGTCATGAGAAAAATGATTTGGCTCAATCAGATAAAATACACTCTCTATAGGCGCAGTGTCAGATCGCTAATTTTTGTTGAATTTTGCAAAAAAAGCTTTGCCGATGGTATCGATAGGAAAAATGTCAATCGATATTCAAACAGAAAATAAAATATCGATAGTGCCATGGATATTTTGCCAGCACTACTACCTGGCTGCCTTAGAGGATAATTAGGCCAATTGTCGCTATGACATTATATCATACCATTTCTACCGCTTTGCAAGTACCTTCGCTTGATACACACTACAGTGGTCGGATAACCTGGTTCTTCAGAGTACACCCCAAAGTCCACCTGGTCTATGTAACTTCCAATCGGTACCATCAGGAATATTGGTACATTCATAGAAAAACGTCTGCTGAAAATAACAAACACTGTCTGCTGATTGTTAGTAGTTATTATAATGAAAATAAAATGATATAGAATATTTTTGGAAAAAATTGAGGAAAACCACTTTGCGGTCACACACCCCCTTTGCACTCAAAGAAATAATCTTTTGTTGTTGATGTTTATTGCACACTCTGTTTGTAAAAGAATTTTGAGCTCATACAGCGCACGTGCGTATTAAGTCATAGTTAAGAGGGTAATCGCTATTTTAAACAAGACACAGCACACAGGCATCATAAGCATCAAGTAGGTATGAAGCATTTATGCAGCATTTCCCTGTTTAAAATACCTTTGTACTGTTGTGGTTCTACTTTTCCACACACACACGAAGGCTAAAATCAAAAAAACCAAACAAATGGGTTTCCTCGCAAAAGCGGAAAGTAAGAAGGGACAAACAATACTTTGTCATGCATTGCATTTGTCAATGCATAATATCTTAGTGCAGGAACCATTCCCCCGCCCCCCATGGTTGCCGGATAAGAACAAAGTCAAATCATCGTGTCATCAGAAGGACCTTAAGTGCAGACAAGTCTTTTGAATACAAAAAGAGACAGCTCATATGACAAGTCTTATCGAGTAATGGCGGCTTAAAACAGCTGCCCCATGCTTGCCGAAAGACTAGTAGATCTACTTTCCTTTTTTCAGCAAACTGTTTTTTCAACAAACATGTTTGCTATTTAAAGTAACAAATTTCGTTGAGTGTTGTAAAAAGAATTTTCTTCAAATATTGGTGTTTGGATTTTCAAATAGAAGAATTGTTTTGTTATTTGTATTCCACAACTAGTTTTTTGTGTATTCTATTTTGTCGGCGTAAAGAATGTAAGTTTTAAAATCTCCAGAATATTTTAAAATTCCAGAATACTCGTGTATCCCACCGTAATAGGTTTCGAGGATATGAGCTTCCTTAGACTAAACGCCTCCCCCACGGAACTGCGAGTTCCACCCAGAATTTATTTTGTGCCTTTTTTTGTTCGCTCTTGTTTTTCCTTAGCTCATCTTTGCAGACGTGGTGCCCTTTCGGCTATCACCCTGTTGAAGAGCTTTCTGCCACTCTTCCTTAGACCAATGAGTTCTGGGGTACACCATACAGGTCGCTGTTTTCCCTTGGTCTGGCTCTAGGACATGCTGACGCAAGCGAGTCATTAGAGGGACCACTAGAGAAATATTGCTGAAAAGAAATTGCCTGATCAAGTGATTGCTTGTACACATGACATCGCATCCATTGTTATACATTTCGAAAGGTGGTTAAGTTCGCTCGTCAATTGATTGATTTGTTAATGTACACAGGATTGTCGATGCTACCTAATAGTTTCTTCATCGCACGAAGAAAGATTATGGAATGTAAATTGTCCCCGTTCCTTAATGGAATGTTCATGGGCAAATTTGCATTTGCAAAAATCCACTGAAACACACTTTTCCGTGGGCCTACTAGTCAACATCTCAGTTTGTTTTTTTTTTATTTTATTTTTTATTTGAATACGATTTATTATTGATATTTTTCATCACTTAAAGTTGTCTTGTTTTGCAGATCATCTGTGGAAATTTATGTTACTATTTATATTTGCCTGTTACGACCGAGCATGAAAGTATTTTTATTAGGTTTTTTTGCTGCGATTAGACAATTTCTTTTCTTTCAAAAAACTAAAGTCTTCTCTGCAATCGGATATTGTCCGGCTGCAGATCGTAGCGTTATCTGTTCCTATTGCAAATAGAAGTATAAAAACCCATTTTTGGTACCACCTAACTCGTCAGTAGGATATGTCACAAAAGATATGTCTCTAGGTTGTAAGTTTGCTCTTAAGAGAATTTTAAGTTTATTTAAGAGTACGTTTTCAATGCAAACACGTATGAACTAATAGCCTATACACATAACTTACGAACATTTTTAAAGTTGATATTTTTTCGACATTCGTCGGACGAACACTGCAAGATCGATAAGGAATTTCAAGAGTAGATATTATTTGAAGTCTTACATTAATGTTCATACATACATACGAGTATCAATGTGTAACACTTGGAAAGTCACATTCATAGCAAAAAGTCTGCTGATAATAGCAGGCACTGTCAGCTAACTGTATTTAATTATGATTCTATTAGTTATGTCAGCTTTCCCATTTACAGCAGACAAAAACTTCTGCTTTAGAAAGCATCGTAAAGATCGTATTTTTGTTTGTTTCTCTTTCGAGGCGTCCTCAATGATCGGAGATTTTTTTGCAAATGGAAAAGGAAAGCCGGACCAACCATATTAGGTGAATCGTGTTAATAGCGAAAACGCCTCTATGATACAAATACCACATTAACCACGCGCAAAAACCCAGTTTATTTGCTGTACTTTTTCCCACTGCATGTGTTTTTGCGTAATGACAGACTTTTTTCCGCGACAATTACACCACTTCCGTGGTACACATGATCCTATGCATCTGTTGTAAGTTGTATTGATGGCTTCAAACGCTAAAAAACGGTTCTCGCTGTTGCTCCGTGTGCCCAAGTTCGAATCCCGGCTGGGTTATGCCGATTTTTTTTTTTTTCATTTCATAAAAAATTAAAAATTACCATTTATTCCAGATTTTTTTTCTCGTATTAAAGAAATAATTATCTCCTGTTCAAAAGAAACTCTTTTTATACAAAATACCTGGATGAATGTATTTATGTAAAAACAAATATTTATTTATTTTTTGCAATATTCCATCAGAGCTTGACCAATTAGTGAATAAGAACAAGTAAGAGCGTGCTAAGTTCGGCTGGGCCGAATCTTATATACCCTCCACCATGGATCGCATTTGTCGAGTTCTATGCGCGGTATCTCTTTTTAGGCAAACAAAGAATATTGAATAAGAACTGTTATGCTATGAGAGCTATATCAAGTTATAGTCCGATTCGCACCATAAATGAATGTTGAACATTGTTGAAGTCATTGTGTAATATTTCGGTTCATTCGAATAAGAATTGCGCCTTGTAGGGGCTCAAGAAGCAAATTCGGCAGATAGGTTTATATGGGAGCTGTATCAAGCTATTGATCGACCGATGGACCGATTTGAACCATACTTAGCGCAGTTCTTGGAAGTGATACCAAAACACCACGTGCAAACATGGACCGATTTGGCCCATTTACAATACCAACCGACCTACACTAATAGAAAGTATTTGTGCAAAATTTAAAGCGGATAGCTTAACTACTTCGAAAGTTATCGTGCTTTCAACAGACAGACGGTCGGCGGACGGACATGGCTAGATCGACTTAAAATGACATAACGATCAAGAATATATTGTACATATATTTAAATACTTTGGCAGTTCTTGATGGAATGACTTGTGCATCGTTTCATTTCTGTGTTCAGTAAAAGACTTACGCTATGCTTTTTGATATTTTGAGGGAAGACAAACTTAAACTTGGTTTTTATTGCCTATCAGTTATACACACACACACACTAACAATGCAGACAAGCTAGAAAACTTGTTATCGGTTTTTGAGAGAGCAGAGAATTTTGTTAGTAAAAAGCAAACATGTTTGCTGTATTAGCAGAAAGTCTGCTGAAAATGGGACAGAAGTAATTTTTGCTGAAACAGCAAATATTTTCTGCTGGTAACCAATGGCAGAAAGTAAAAAAGAAGATTACAAATTTCATAAATATTACAAAACAATTATATTCCATCTTATCTTTCTAAAAGCGTATAACGCAACATTTTTTCAATGTTCTACAATTTGCAAATAAAGTGACTACTACTATTATACTATATTGGTATTTTTGTTTTTAAACATATTTCAAATGCCTCAGTTGATGTTTAGAAGCTAAAAAATAATTTATTAGATTCATTCGAATACACCCAGACTAATTTCTCTGGGTGTATAAGAACTTGTCCAAGTTCGATACATGAATATTTTGTAAATAATAAGTTATGGATGGAGTATGAAAAAAATCCTTAAAAATTAGTTTCTGTGTGCACAGGACTTCAAGGATTCAGAAACCTCAGGTATATATTTGCTAATTTTACTGCACTATGGTCCTAATGGTCTCTTTTTGGCTAAATATAAAAGTGGAGTTGTGACATATTTTTTTTAATTTATTCTAATTAATAAATTTATTTAAGCTGCAAAGATCTGAAAAAAACAAAAAATTCTAAAGATATCTATTTTTGTATTCAAATATTTAATTAAGTTTTTGTTCCATATAATGCTTATTTTTCGGCCGATTTTTATAAAGTTTTGGAAATTGGATTTTAAAGTTATTTTAAGTTATAAAATGGAATACTAGCTCAAAAGTAGTTGCATTGTGGAAACCGTTGAAAGATTCCAAATGATCCGATCTTTTAGTTTAGAAGTTGTAAAAGTAAACGGCTGAAATAGTTTTGGCCCAAAAAAGAGGTGGTTGCGAATATTGTGTCATGTTTTTATATTAAATTCCATGCAGATTCCTCAATTTATCTGAGTGGCAGCATGCGGTCCCACAAGTGTCACTGCTGCAATTCATTGAAATGACTGGCGATTGTCAATAAAGTATTAGTCATTTCCATGTGATGGCGATGAATCAGTACCGCCGACATTGATGGGCATTGAGTAGTACTTTTGTTGTTGCCGACAAACGGTTAAGATCCTTATCCATGTCACTTAAAGAAGAGAAAGTTTCATGGAAAAGCTTTTCGTCCATCCCCCTCCGGCCGGTGTCAATGTGGGAGGTTTCCATTTGACCGCACACCGAACGCAATTTCACACTTCAAGTTTCGTGCTTGAAGTCGTTCAACGAAGTGTTGTGGTTAACGTTTTAGTTAGGCGCTCTTTGATTTAATTTTGTTGCCTTCACTGCTTTACTGACTCACGAAGGACAAAACGAACTTTATCAATCTTCCAATAAAGTTCATTAATTACTCCGAACTCTATTTAAGCAGCTAGGCACACCAACTGTCCATGCCGCACAAACAAAGCATCTCTAAGGCTGAAACGAAAAGAGGCCAACGAGCGACAGCGAAAGGGGCAGGAACAAGGACACGTAGACTCAATTTTGTTATAATTACAGTTGCTGACCACGAGAAATGTGAAAAGTTTTTGAACTGTGGGCGCGCGCTCAAACACACACACAGCTACCAATGGTTTTTTTTTTACACCCAATAGATGTGAAGATGCATCATCGGCCTTTGTTGAGATGGCTCGCATTGCTGATGGCTGGATTTTAAGTGTGCTAGAAAACAAAGGCCTCCTTAAGGCCAGAAAGTTTAAGTTTTTCATTTTTGGGTTGCTTCTATACATCCATTCAGATGCCGTGGTCTTCGCAATGGAGTGACGGAGCGCCGTGAATGTGGGAAGTTTGCATATCTTTGCCTATGTTGAGAGGGGAAGGGAGGAGGCGGCATGCGAAGGCATGACGATGTGTCTAGTCATGTTCGAACATAAATCAATTAAGTCAATTTCCGCCTGCTACCGGCTAAAATTTCCGGCCAGGAGTTTCAATGAAGACATGAAAGCTGGAAGAGGGATATAAGGTTATATGTATATGTGAGTGTGTGTGTGTGTGTGTGTGTGTGAAAATATGCTTGTGTACGGCTGCGAGAGTGAAAGAGATTGGAACAGTGAGGATATTTGGAAGTTATGCAAAACCACGATTACACGTTTACTTCCACAAGAAGCCCAGACAGCATTGAGCTACATTAAGTTGCCCACATCAGTGGTGGCACAGGAAGACAAGCGAAAGGGGTCTGGAGCGAAAGTTCATAAAACTTGGCAATATTTCAACGAAGCAGTAGTTTATTCTGTTCTGTTGCTCGCAAGTGGGAGGGTTAATCAATGTCGTGTGATTTATATCACCACGAAAGGGTGGATGCATGTATAATACCGAAGATATACTCGTAGGGAAATTTTAATGATGTTTCTCTACCTCATCTCTCTACAGATTGGACTATTGCGTGGAGGCCGCATGTTGGCGGAGGAATCACCCGAGTATTTGAGGCAGCAATACAATGCCGAATCCTTGGAGGAGGTGTTCTTAAAGCTGGCCATTTTGCAAAACATGGGAAAACGGCGACGATCGTCCATTGCCCAGGAAATAGTGGAGCAAGTTGACGTGCCTGCCATATCAAACCCGGCATTGGATTTGTCCGACGAACAGGGTGCTGCGGAAATATCGGGTGAGTTCGGTGACAACATCTCTATGTCTTCGGCCATTCGAGATCCCATAAGTGCATCTTCTGTGCCCGCACCGCCCTTGCCACCTGAACAAGAGATGCCTGCCTCGTTCTGGTACAACCTTCATGTGATGAGTTGGACACATTTGCATGCCTTGACATGGAAGAACTTCTTGTGGATGATACGAAACGTTGGGTAAGTCCATCCACCAAAGCCAAGTGTTTACGTTTTGATTTCCTTAACGCTTTTACATTCCCACTGCAGCGTTATGATGTTCATTTTGGGCTTGCCTGTAATACAGATTGTGCTCTTCTGCTATGCGATTGGCCACGACCCTACCGGGCTGAAGATAGCCGTTGCCAACTACGAACTCTCCGGGGAAATGATTGCCGACCAACACTGTCCACTGACAATTGGCTGTAATCAGACAATGCTTAGTTGCCGTTATCTCGATTTGTTAATCAAAAATAAAAGCTACGTTGTGGTAAGTACAATCTCTTCCCTGAGGAATCTATCCACACACCCACTAACACGAACGGAGATTATCCTTAACTTAATACAAGCAAATGAAAATCGATACCCCACGGCATACACGTCACTTACCAACCGACCGAGCTACCTACCAACAGGGTTGGAAAATATTCATTTTGAAATGGTTCAAAAACCGTACTTTTTGGACCGACAGAGCACTTTATGTCTTGCACAAAGATTTCAAAAATCTTAATTTTTGTTTGCCTGTTAGGGCGAGGGTCATTCTTTCATGATGCGTTCATTTCTCTTTCGAGACAAGCTTAATGATCGAAAATTTCTTTGGAATAGAAAATCAAAGCCATAACGAAAATCAAAAATATTTCTCGGGAAAACTTCTGCCTTACAGGTTACACACAACATCAGCCAATCAGAGGGGTGGGATATTCCAAGTTATAGTGAAGGCAACGGTGAATGGTAAATTCGCCAAAAGAGTTCTCAGAACAAACATTTTTGGGCTCTTTTTATATATATGTACCTAACCGAAAACAAAGCATCCCCAAAGCATTTTGTGATATATCCGAGATTATATCAGCTATGAAATTTTTGGTTGTACATTGATAATGAAAACTTCTCCCCAAAGAGGTGTTGCCCTGCGGTATGCCATTCGAAAGGAGATCCTTATCATTGAGCTTAAATTTGAATCGGACATCACTCATTTATATGTGAGAGATTTCCATTACATGGATAGTTACATTACATTATATTAAGTAGGGGGAACGCCCCTACCAAAATTTCCAAAATAAACACCTAGACCGATAGGTACTATATGGGACTTAAATTAAATCACGAATCTCATACAGAAATTGGGAGACATGTGTCAGGGCTCCTACAACTCTTCCAAAGCTTTCTAGAGGCGCAATAAGTCAAATAAGGCGCCTAATTATAAACTGATATTGCCCCTTACATTCCCCAAATGATCAGCGTAACGCAAATTCGACAGTCGGACAGATATGATTCGAGCAGCTAAAAAGTGAATATCTCTATTTTATCGTGGCTTGTTTCATAACACGAGAACATATTGTCTTTTAAGATAAAAAAAGGCTCGAAAACATTCGAACTGTTCGAAAAAATACTAAAACTGTCGCGGGGGTACTACGGTATTCCTCGGGGGGGAAAAGTACTAACATAATGACTTTTCCATCTCTGCTTACCAACCGACATGCTCAACACACGGAGAGCGTCGATGTTCTGTAGTAGGTGTCCGTTCACGTACACGCAAACCAGATTAGACAGACTGCACACTCACACATGTGCATGTCACAGTGTGGCTCCCACGAAACGCTTTCCAAAACCACGTCCGTTTGTTTAGCCGGCACACTTCTTGAAAAAGAATTTAATTAACAATTGTGCCTATTCGTTTCAATCACTCATAGAGCAGATAGGATTTTGAGTCTATTTTAGAGATTTTGTGAAATTTTCACATTGTGTTTCTACGGACGCATACAATGGCGTGCAAAACTATCCCACAATCGATTGAACTGCTCTTAGAATTTCAGAACAATGCTGCGGTACGTAGGATAAAAGTTTTAACCCTTTTCGAACTTCATCAGATTGGCAAAGTTATCTATATATCCATATGTTTGTTTGGATCAAAAACACATTCATATTATGAGTCCAAAAGGAACATATTTTCCGCGTAAAATGGATCGGCTTGTAAGTAGCTTCGAGATTCATAATAATCCTATTCATGTTAAATTGTGTACAAACTACAGGTCGCAATTTACCTCCGATCGTCTACCAATTTGGCACAAGCATGTTTTTAGGCCTAGAAGCGAAGCCTATTGAAATTGGAAAAGTCGATTCATATTTGGATATAGCTCCCATATATACATGTTCGTTCGATTTTTCCTAATATTGCAATAATTTTGTCATTTGTCACCCGATTCCGATGAAATTTTGCACGAATTTCAGAGTGATGCATTTCTCGAGATAACTGGTGAATTTCATTGAAATCGGATCAGATTAAGATATAGTTCCCAATTTCAACTTATGGGGTAGGTAAAAGGTATTATACAGTCGACCGCCCAACTTTTGTCTTTCCTTACTTGTTTTAACTTATATTGAAAACAGGTAAGCATAGGCTAAAGTCGGGCAAAGGCGATATTTTGATACACCTACAAAGCATGGTTATTGAACGCTTTAACAGTCGCCTCATAACCAGTTTTTCCGAAGAAGCAGGCGACGATTTGCCTCGGAGTTTCTTCTACGAATAACTTTCGTTGGATTTGGTTCGTCATAGAAAACCCACGCAGTCGATTGTTGTTTTGTTTCGGGCTTATAGGCATAGATCCACTATTCGCCACCTGTGACGTTCTTACAAACATATTTTGAAGTATATTATTCGAATTTTTCAACATATCTTCGTACTTATCGACACTTATCGTACTTTATCAACGATTGTCCAACAAGAATGAGCAAGATGCTCATGCAATATCGAATGTATGCTGATTAAACAACAACGACCGGATAAATGTAGCGCAAAACTTATGTACATAAACAATATTTAAATCCGATGAACTAAAATCTGCAAATTTTTGTGGTGATCGATTGACATTTGGGCTAGCTTTGGCTTCCCAAGTCAAAATCCGTCGATACATATGCATGGAAGACATACCTAAATTTGAATCGATTTCAACAATTTCATAGAGGAAGATATCTGTGCTGAATTTCAACAAAAACAAATGAATATGGAAAGAAAGAAAGGAAGACAAATGGACAGGCAAGAAAACGGACATGACTAGATCGATTCGCATACTAACTTGTGCGCCGGAGTTGTGCTAACTCTAAACACTGAGATATTGTTTGCTGTAACAACAGAGATCTGCTAAAAAGGTTAAAGGCTGGAACGCAGTTCTATACAAAATTTCGTTCCTACAAGAACGGACATGACTAGATCGATTCGCATACTAACTTGTGCGCCGGAGTTGTGCTAACTCTAAACACTGAGATATTGTTTGCTGTAACAACAGAGATCTGCTAAAAAGGTTAAAGGCTGGAACGCAGTTCTATACAAAATTTCGTTCCTACAAGAACTGCATGACATATTCTTAGCGAAATTTACGGTCTCGATCTCGGTCTCACAATTGCAGACAAGATTTAATTTTTGCATATATATAACTTAACTTTTAGCCTTATAATTATTTGGAACTTTTTTCTTCAAAACTAAAAATAAAAAACAAATATAAGAAGATGTACTATCTTTGCACATAACTGCAAGTTTATTTCTCTGGGTGTAGTTTAATCACATTTAGGGTGTTTATACTACGTCTTATGTGTCCAATGAATTTTGCTCTAGACTGTAGCAGTGCGTGCGTAAAACGACAACGTTTTTATGTTCTTGCAACATGTCGGCATCTTGTAGTGAGGTGTATAAAGAAGATGTTACATCGTCAGGTAATTTGATTCAATTTGTCAAAATGTTAATGCCATGTTATGGACAGACCAGGACATGTTGTTAAACACGACGTCGATAGCAATGCCATGCGGCACACGGATCGGATGCCATGCGAAACAACTGCCTTGGCCAATTGTATTGGATTCACTATGCCGACCACAAAAGACGCAAGTGCTAAATCCTTAAGAGCTTCATTTAGTGCTGTAGGTTATGGCCATTTAGCTATTCCCCTCCGCCATCGCCGTCCGTTGCCGCCCACCTCGGCACTTTTCCATCACTCTGAGTACTTCCGAAGTATGAAATTGACAATATTAAGTCCTAATCCTCCGTTCTTTGCCGAGAATAACCTCGTGCAGTATGTCTTCATTTGACCAAGACAAATGGCGAAACAAACGAGAAAAACCGGACACAAGAGCAGGCCCCTTCCACGGACATTAACTTCCAAAAGGTAATATAACCAAATTAAGGGCACTAGCCGGTAACGGCACACACCAGCGGCAGCAATGGAGGTGACTTCTTATGCGTCGTAATGATTATGACAAATTACATGCCAAACAAGAGAGGCAAGGGAATTCACTGTTGACTTTTGCCTGCTAGAGGATTGGCTAAATTGGAAATCGATGTAGCTGTGGCTCTTTCAAAGAGCCCACAACTAATTAAAGTGTAATTGTAATCCGGTAAAACTACTACGCCATGCCTTCGCCGCAGAAAGTAATAATTTGCCGGCCTTTGCACTCTGCATGGATTCGAATGCTTGCGACTTTAAGAAAGGAAAAAAACAAAATGTTCTTTCATGAATTTTGGGTAATATCATTTCTTTGGTTTTTGCTGAAAAATTGTAATAGTTGAAAATCATTTTGTGGAATTTTGTTATGGCTGATACCCAGGTCGCGGGTAGTGTGTCCAAATCAACGTGGCGAAAGTTTTTCAGTACTTTCTAAGACTGCCCAAATGTATGAGTAATTTAACATAAATGTGTAGTTCTGCTGTTAAGAGGCAGTCTATAAGACTCTTACTTGGTAAGAACATTGAACATCCTCAATTAAGGCACTAATCATTAAAATCGCATTATATTTAGATGTAGCTCCCATGCATAGATATGTATATCTTTCATCCGATATGGATTTTATGCCGCAGCAGCTACAATTTATAAGGTTTGCCTGAGGTGTTCTACACTGAAAAAAAAGTTGGCTCATAATTAAAGATTTTTCATTATTTGTAGCATTTTAGCAATGAAAATGAACCAAAGAACCAAAGTTTTAAATTCAAGTTGCTATCTTTAAATTAAATTCTCTATTTACTAACGGACATAGCCACCCGTTTCAAATTGTGATCGCTGACTAATTCCTTTTTTTACTTCATAGATAACAGTCCATTATTTTAAGAAAAAATCTTTTTTAAATCTTCGTAACTTAATGTGAAACCATTAAGGAAAAGCAAAAATCGGGCAATGTCGACTACATAACACCCTACACTTGGACCTCGGCGGATGTTTTTAGGATGGGTTATTAAACCATCCGCATCAAATTTCGAGCAACTATGTTGAAACTGTACAAACTACGGTTGACAAATGACTACATTATTGCAAATTACCCAAAATTTAACAAACAAATAAATATAGGAGCTTTAGCTAAATCTGAAACGATTTCGACCAGACATCTTAGATATTTTGATAGTCGTCAAGGAAAGCGTTGTGACAAATTTTGACAACATTGGTCAATAAATTCGCTTGCAGTTGCTCTAGAAGTGAAAATCGAGCGAAATACATATATGACAAATTATATCTAAATCTGAACCGATTTCTATGAAATTCACCAGTATTGTTGAGAGTCTAGAGACCGGGGATAGACATTTAGAGAGACAGATGGACATAGCTAAATCGAGTCAGAAAGTGATTCTTCCTTCTGGATTTTACAAACAAATGCACTAAGTTATAATACCTGCACCACAGTGATGGTGTGGGGTATAAAAACATTAAAGACGCTCCAATTTTGAAAGCTATTTTACGTCTCTAACTACGGTTCACTGTTGTCTCGTTCCAAGGTAAATTTTCCAACATCCAATGATATTTCAGATTTTTGTCTTAAATAACAACACGCAAAGTTAAGGATTTATTAACCTACAATTTAAAATAAAATCCTTAATATTAAGGAAAATATTTATCACCAAAGGGAATGTTTCCTTTAAAAGTTTGAAAATGTATCTTCTTTAAATTTAGTATGCTAATATTTGGCTCGAATCTTAAAAGTTAGGACAAACATTTTTTCAGTGTATGTGACAGTAGAAGGAGTACCGAAAAGTTTATTTTTGAAAATGGAAATCTTTTTAACAGCGCATGACATTCCTCAACTTTCATATCCACCAACATGGAATAGGAAAGTTACAAATTCAAAGTTGCAAATTCATACGCAAGTTGCAAATACGCCTTTTTACATATCAATGAGTTCTGCTTGATTAATTTTTTTAAGCTCAATGATAAAGGACCTCCTTTTTATAGCCGAGTGCAAACGGCGTGCTGTACGGCTACACCCATTTGTGGAGAAGTTTTCATAAGACTTAAAACCATACAAATGACGCCAGCATTAGCAGGGTATAAGAGCTAAACAATTATTATGATAATTCGGATTCACATCTCGCTTGGGTGCCAATCCAGGCGAACCCAGGCAGACATGGTAACCTGCGCCATGGTGGCCTCCATTCCATGCGCCGCACAGCGAAATATTCAATCGGTGTCTAGTCAGTGCAATATATGCATAGGAGTGCATCATCAATTTCTGAGCGAGTCTAATTATGTCAGTTGGTTTGCCCCTTTGTCAGTTTAAATAAAAACCCTAATTTTTCATGATGTAACCCCAGCATATTTAATAAACTTCCAATTAGCTATCTCGAGTTCACAAATATCACAATCTCCCCACTTTTTGCACTCTGGAGAGACGACAATTTGTAGTAGAAAGTGATAGTAGAGTATATCTTTGTTTTCTTTAAAATGGTCTAACTTCAAAATAAAATATTTAAAATCTGCTCCCTTTTCCACAATTAAGGCCAATACAAAAAAAAACAAAGTCATGAACTCAAGAAAAATATTTGGATCATTTTATCAGTTCCTGATTAAAAGTTATTGATGAACGTTAGCACAATAACAACTTAAGCAAAAAAGCTCACTATATAGCTAAATAGGCAAGCTTAAGTCGAAAAATTATTGCTGAAATTTTAAGAGACGTCGAGAATGGCAAAGTACGCGCCAAAAGTGCGTTTGCAAATGTTGACAATTGCACCATTCTTAGACAAGCCTTAAATATCCGAAATCATGCAAAAAATTTTGCATAAATTTACGAGTAAGGCCATTAAACGCTCTTTTTTGATGCGTCATGTTTAAAAATAACGTAAATAAATGAGTAATCACTCCTACATCATTTTTGCTGCAATCGTCTTCCGTTTTTTGTATTGTCAACAAAATATCGAGAAATGTTTGTTGTTTATATTTATGGGCTTAAATATATTAAATTAAAGAGTCCCTTTGGCTTTAATTATTTCAGTCGTAGAATCCTGAATATAACACCAAAATGTTGTGATATTGAAGTGAGCACCATGTTCTCTGGATTTAAATATTATAGAAACAGTTTAGGAATTGGTAGCACGTAAATTTCTTAATTCGAAAAATCGTCTTCTTAAAAAAATAATTCTTTGAGGAAAAACAAGTAATAGCGAGCTGAGTTCGGCCGGGCAGAATCTTGGGAATCCACCACCATGGATTCTGCTAAAAATTTGTACAAAATAAATTTAGTTGAAGGGCATAATTATTGTATATTCTACAAACCACACTTCTGTAAAACCAGCAAAAATTAAAATTTCTAGGAACCAAACAAGGATGATCGAGAGACCGGTTTACATGCGAGGTATATCAGTTGTAGATTGATTTTGGCCGTATTTGGCACAGTTTTTGGAAGTCGTATCAGAACAACGCAATAATTGCTACTTGCAAGAACTCAAGAAGTCAAATCGGGAGATCGATTTATATTGGAGCTATATCAGGTTAAACACCGATTCGGACCATACTTTGCTCAGTTGTTGGAAGTCATAACGGAACACTACATGCAAATTTTCAGCCAAATCGGACAAAAATTGCGGCTTCCAGGGGCTCAAGAAGTTAAATCGGGAGATCGGTTTATATGGGAGCTATATCCATATCTGAACTGTTATAGTCCAGTTGCAATCCCCAATGACCTACATCCATATTAAGTATCTGTGCAAAATTTCAAGCAGCTAGCTTTACGCGTTCGACCTCTATCGTGCTTCCAAAAGACGAGCGGACGGACGGACGGACATGGCTAGATCGAATCAGAATGTCGAAACGATACAAAATATATACGCTTTATGGGGTCGCAAATCAATATTTTGTGGTGTTACAAACGGAATGACTATGTTAGTATACCCCCATCCTATGGTGGTGGGTATAACAACTTCGTACGCAATTCAGAATACTACACTAATTCCTATACTAATTTCAATTAGAATGATCTATTGAAATGTCCCAAATATTTAACTTGAACTAATGAGTTTGTTTGGTGAAAACCAAAGGATGGGGGTATACTAACTAAGTCATTCCGTTTGTAACACCTAGAAATATTCGTCTAAGTAAATATGTTTTTGGTCTTCATGGCATTTGAGGTCGATCTTGCCATTTCCGTCCGTCCGTCTGTCGAAAGCACGCTAACTTGCGAAGGAAATTTTGCACAATAAATTCATGAATTTTTAGATCACTGCTGAATTTCACATCATTTGCGCAGCAATCACCTCCCACAACATGTACGGATTTTATTGAGTTTCTTCAATTCAAAACTAAACAAATTATAATTTCGACGACCTAGCCTTCATACCAAATGTGGTGTAGGGTACCAAAAAGTACCCGCCCTTGGTTGTTTTAACATAAAAATGGATTCTGCTCATTCAAACGGATAAAGCACTCAGTTTTATGATGCAACATGAGAATAATTCGATGAAATTCACCTGTAATCTCAAGAATATCAGATGTCAAGGGAGTCACGAAGATCGGTTATCGAATGATCACATAATTGCAAATGAACGTGGACAGACAGACGGACATGGCTAGATCGAATCAATCAGTGATTCTGGGACGATCTGTATATTTATTAATGGCTTTATGTTTTCTCGCTAAGTTATAACACCACATTTCCACAGTTGTATTTGTGGGATATATCAACTGATTTTTTCGACTAAAATTGGCGGCATTTTGAGATTTGCTTAAAAATGGTAGGTCTATTAGGGAACGGCCTTCTCTGACTATTGTAGTCCATTGCGATACCATAGTTTTTATTTTGTAGTGATAGTGATTGAACCCTGCTTGAGCATCGAACCAACGACCCCTCAACTGGTAATCCAATATCGTTGCACAATGAAAAGGCATTCGCAGTCCTTAGGACGCATTCAAAATATTTTTTGTTTCTTTTTGCGCTTTGTCCCCCTGTGAAAACACAAGTCGAAGCCGTGCATGTGGGAATCACAACAATTTCAATTTATTTGAGCGAATGCGTGGTGTGAGTGGCTCAATGTAGCAAAAGCCCTCTATGACGAATTTAATCTCATTTGGGCACGGCCATAATACGCTGTGTTTGGTGATTATGAGCTCGAGCAAAGTGCCATAGCGTCAAGGGAGCAAGGACAAGTGTGCTCAAGCGTTTGTATTAAAAACAGAAACGAGCATGAGATTTTGCCTGCACCCTTAAAGTGTCACACGAAGACAGGCGGTAATCCTTGTTCTCCGTGATGGACGAAATAAATGTTAATCGCATACGCTTAACACATTAATATGTTCCAGCGTGTATGTGTGTGTGTATGTGTGGGGCAGTATAAATGTCCTGCAATTGACCTGGAGCGTTAAGCGCTTAAATTTCAAATTTTGCCATTGTTCCCTTTTGCTTGTAGACGTACACCAATAGCGACGAAGAGGCCCATGAGCTCGTGAGAAGAGGCAAGGCGTGGGGTTCCTTGGTATTTCGCAGCAACTACTCGGATGCACTGGTTGAACGAACAGAAAGCGCCCGCTATACAGACGATGGCACCGTGGAAGCCTCCGACTTGGATGTAAGGCTGGACATGTCAAGTAAGTGTACCAAGTGTCCAATGAGAAATTCATTTCAGTAGCGCATTTTTTTCCATTTTCAGATCAACAGATCTCAACACTGCTATACAGGGATTTGCAGTATACATTCTTCGACTTCGTGGAAAATATGCTCATTGACTGTGATCTCAATCCAAAGCTGGGACGGGTGCCCGTCGACTGGAATGATCCCATTTATGGCTTCAACAATCCAAACTTCACTGACTTTGCAGCCCCAGGAGTTATTCTCACCATCATCTTCTTTTTGTCGGTGGCCGTTACATCGGGCGCTATGTTAATTGACCGCAACGAAGGCATGCTGGAGCGCTGTTTGGTAGCGGGAATCACGGGGCCAGAGATCTTGTTGTCGCAAGTTCTTACGCAGTTCACCGTAATGTTTACTCAAATGATCTTTGTGCTGCTGGTCAGTTTCTACTTTTTCGAGCTAACCGTTGTCGGCAACATTTGGCTGGTAGTAGGGCTGTGCGTCCTAAACGGGTTGTGCGGCATGTGCTTCGGTTTTGTGATCGCCTGCGCCGTTGATACTGAGCGCACCGCGACCTATGTGGCGATGGGTTCGTTCCTGCCAATTGTAATGCTGTGCGGAATCATTTGGCCCATTGAGGGCATGTACCCACTGCTACAGTTCATCACCTTTTTCTTGCCGCTCACCAAACCGACGGAATCTCTGAGATCGATACTACAGCGTGGTTGGGATATCTCAAATCCCTCCGTCTATGCTGGATTCATTTCCATATCGTCATGGGTTCTTGTGTTCCTAATTCTAAGCATTCTGCTCTTGAAGTTCAAAAAGGGCTAGTCGTCTCTACCGCATTTGGCGCTCTAGGTGCCCCCAAGCGAACATCGAAATTCCTCCGTATATAGACACCCATATACGATTGGACGGAATCCTCTTCCCATCATGGCAATCGGCATCAAATAATCGCACATATGTAATCAACATCAACTCCCATGCACACAAGGCACTTCTCGGCATAAGTGATTGATAATTAGTATTTAAAAATTTTTACCCTTTGTTGGAACTCCTCTAGCCTGTAAGCAATCTCTGTGGCGGGTTCTCACTCAAATGCATACAATCAACACACAACAGCGTACACTTACACACACACACACACAATGACACACACACACACACAGTTATTAATAGGAAGCTGCAAGTGCTGTCCATCCCTCCAACGAACTGGCCATGAATCGGAGCCTAGGGCGTATTCATGAAAAGCACTGTCGATCGAATGCGGCTGATTTAGTTTTAAGGCTTCTTTAACAGACAGGGACAACACTTAGTTTAAGACATACCATTTTATTTCAGTACGCGTGATTTTAGGCAACAGATGATAAATAAATACATAAATACCTTGGTATGTGTGTGCGTGGTTACACATGTACGCACACATGTACTCAGCAATAAGAAAATATTGTGTTTCTTTCGAAAGGCGAGGGAAGCGAGTCTCGGCCGACCAGCTGGCAGCTTGGGCCCATTACGAGGTACGCATCCGCTGACTAGCGCCCACCCACCCATTAGGATGCTAATAAAAATGCTAAAATATTACAATTAATTCTTTGCCTCAGCTCAGATAATAAATTCACAGACTTGTCGGTCGACTGGTGCGGCGCGATTGTAGTTGTGGCTGTAGCAGCGACGGCGGACACGGCAGTGGTGTTGTTGCCTAAATGCTCAACAATTGACTTTTTGAACTCTTTGCCTGTGTGTATGATGTTACAGGACAGAAAGTTGAATGTTATTTCTTCGGTGATTAAATATATCACACTCACACACCAACGAACACACACAAACTAATATATATATATATATATATACTAATGCACAAACTTCGGTCGTCGTCAGTGATTTGAGGAAAACTTAAGAGAATTCGATATGATTGCTTCGAATTCCAAAGATGGCACCAAACCACCAACAAGTACTATTCGGCGGTATTGTTGCAAAACTAGATTCTAACTTCTGTTATTAATGATGGTTTTATGAGGTAGATGGACGGGAGTGGAAGGATTTTCTTCGATAACATGAATTTCCCAGTAGTACTCAGACCAGATGCATATTCGCATGTTTGTCACATGTGGAACTCGCATTTTCGCACTTGGAGACCACCGTGATGCAGACGTAGTTTACCTTTAACCAATATTTGCAACGAGCAACAAGTATAATTGCATAAAGTTCAGTTGGACTGAATCTTAGTGGCAGTCCATCATAAAGCGAATTCAACAGATTCTCCATACTATCTCTTTTTATGAACCGAAACAAAATGAGTTTTATTCCAGATCTTTTGGCAAACAAAAAATATTCGAGGTGCAAACAATTGGATAAGTCAAATCCAAAGATCGTTTCACGATTAATATGGTAACAACAACATGAATATAAATGGAATGGTTGGGAGACAGGATGACATAGGGCTCTGCAAAGTTTTTCCTTACGGCGATTAGTATTTGGGCGCTGTGGCCATACTTCCAGGGCTGCGGAGTCTGTCTCTCGACTCCAACCTCAGGCCGGAATCTAGCTCTGAGTCAGATTTTCAATACGCAGTCGTAGTGCGGTTCGGAGTCGATGCAAGCTTGCTTATCTCCGAAACCTACTCCGACTCAATAGTCAGACTTTGGCTCCTAAAAATTTCGACTGTGCAGCCCTGCATATTTCAATCGGACAGAACGCCAAATTAGCCTTAAAGCGGCCAAAGTAAAACACGCACCCAATAAGCTTTAGTGGGCACAAGAACATAATTTGATGCTATATACCAATGTTGTATGAAGTACCCTCCAATCCATATCACATTCGGTACATGGGTTGAGTATTCAAATGCAACATATTATCAAAGATGCAGCAAAATTAAAAATATGCATTTGATGCGTCATGTTGCGTTAAATTGGAGATCGGTCTACAGTTAAAGAACAAAAGTACTTTAAGCCACCAAATCAGAAATATCGAAAATCGTAAAGCCAAACGTCGCAGCGTTCAAGAACAAAAGAATTGAAAAGTCTTCAAACGTCAAGAAAAATTTCCTTAATCTAAGAGTTATACACACAAAAATATAACGTTTGGGACATATTTACGATGAGAAAGTGGAAAGCGAAAATTTTTAAAGATTCCCCTTAGATGGAAAAATGCTGGTATGTTCATTGAAAAAAATCATTACATCAACAGACAAATGATTGTCATGTACAAGAAAACAAAAAAAGAATTTCTAAGGCACATATAAAGCTTACTTTTTTTCTTTGTATGAACCGATAACCGGATTTAACTTCTTGATCTCCTGATGGACTGAATTTGCATTCGTTTTAAATCGCATCCCCATATATATCGATTCCCGAATTTGCCTACTTGAACCCCCAAAAGCCTCAATTCTAATCCGTGTTAAGTTCGGGCCGAATCTTGAGAACCCACCACCATGGGTTCTGCTAAAAATTTATAAAAAATAAATTTAGTTTAAGGGCATTATTTTGTTCTACATAACTAACTCCAGTCAAACCAGCAAAAATGAAAGGTTTTAGGAACCGAACAAGGATGATCGAGAGACCGGTTTACATGAGAGCCATATAAAGTTATAGACTGATTGGTATCGTATTTGGCAAAGTTATTGGAAGTCATCACAGAACACCACATGCAAAATTTCAGCCAAATCGGGAGATCGGTTTATATGGGGGCTATATCTAAGTCTGAACCGATGTGGCCCATTTGCAATCCACAACAACCTACACCAATATTCGATGCACGGGCGGACATGGCTAGATAGACTCAGAAAGTCGAGATAATCAAGAATATATATACTTTATGAGGTCTTAGACGAATATTTCAAGGTGTTACAAACGGAATGACTAGATTAGTATACGCTCAACCTATGGTAGTAGTTATAAAAAGGTGAAGTACCCTTGTGACCTTTAATGCTTGCACAAATATGACTTCTTGACACCACAAAAGCCTCAATCAATAACCGATCTAATTGTTTCAAAATAACGCATATACGAACTGGATTATTGAGGGTACATATTTAGCGGGATCTATGGAGATGGGAACCCTAGGTTCGGCCCGGCCGAACTTAGCGCATTCTTACTCCTTTTCGTTTTTAGCACTGGGCGACGTTATCAATAAATAGATTTATGTATGAGAGCCGTATTCGGCATGGATATTGGATGAACAGGACTCATATGATAGATGGATATTGGACGAACAGCACTTTCTGTTATTTGGTGTTATTTGCATTTTTTAATACATTCTACACCACTATGTAGAATAACTTCATTTATATCGTACGACTCAGTGCCACGTCCTTTTTTGCTTTGTTCATGTAATAATAGTGAATAAAATTAACTCGAAATAATTTTGTTTTTAGCAAAAAATTAACCAAATTATACTGTGATGTCTGACTTGAACATAGCGTACAAAGCCCGTAGATGGTCCGTATGACAAATCCAGAAAAATGTAAATTTGCCCATGAACATTCCATTGAGGAGCAGGGGCAAACTTCTCACACATCAATGAGTGCTGTCCGATTAATGACAAGGGACCTCCTTTTTATAGCCGAGTCCGAACGGATATCTATAGAATCTTCTACCGAAAACCACAGAATCTCGTTTCGTTTATTGGCATTATTAACACACCTGTCTTGAGAATCTAAAAGCGTAAGTTATAGACATTTCCGCTTGGTTTCGCATACGTTTTTGCATAAAGACCATACATTAAAGCAGTGAAAGCGTGCAATACTAAAGCTTGGATTGATGTTTGTTTCTTAAAATGTATACACACGTAGTATGTTGCTCGCCGAACAGTTGCTATCTCCGTCGATGAGTGTCACGACTGTGGATGTGTGATAAATAACACATATTGTAGCACAAAGTCCTTAGTTTAGATATTTAGGTCCTATTTTTGTAGTTTAATTTAATATTTTTAATATCAAGAGAGAGAGAGAGCTGATAGAAACTGTACCACTTTAAGTTCCATGTGCTCCATTATTCCAGTTTGCAGCAGGTGTAATTTCCATTTTCTGTAGCACAAAGCCTCCTTAATGTCAACAGTAAAAAGGAAAAACGTCGCAAACCCATAAAATTTCTAGATGTAGGTAAACGAGATGGTCATGGGCTAATCGACTTCTAAATTAACCCCCTCCATGTGGGTTCGGCCTGAAAATTTGCTTTGGCCGAATACAAGAATTCGGCTGCCAGTGATAGGTATTAACAGCAGAAATGAGAGTGATTGTTGTTCATCGCTGCAAGTTCCCCTTGCCAAACAGAAGCAACAACAAAATCATCATCGCCATCAGCATCAGCATCAGCTACGTTGGGAGTCTTCAAGTTTGAGTGCGAAATAAAGTGTTACTGCTGTATCCAGTAACAGATGGTAAACATCAAGTTAATTGAGCAATTAATTAACACACCATTTTCCGGGTTCGGGGAGTGTTGAGCATTCTTGCCTGCCTTGCAGCCAGAAGTAGAAACTATGATGGCAACACCAACAAGGATCAAATCCGCGAGTACGGGCGTCCGTCCGTCCGTCCGTCCAAGTACCGCAACGACGAAAAGTGTCGACCACACACCATCAACACAACCGAATTACAAAATACTTTTTCAAGTTTGGAAACTTTCAATTGTGTCCGTCCACAGTGATAGTAGGCAAACGTTCAGCTATGAGGCATCCATCCCATTGCCCGGTTGGATGGGATATGTGTTATTCACAACCACACACTGCTATGACACACATAGGGGACGGACATATTCATATTCTCGAAATGGTGGATATTCAATGACACGAGAACATTTTCGATGCGGATTCAAGCAATAAATGCTTAACAAAACATTACAACCATGTCAACTTTAGCCAGCCACACGTCCTAACTGTGAAGGCATTTGGTGGGTATCTTTGACCAAGTATCGACCCACAACATATTTCCCAGCATTCCCCCTCCACGGTTACATGGAAAAGGGATCTTACAAGTATACAAAGTGATTTTATGGCCAACATTTTGGTGATAACTCGAAACGGGTTTCTCAATGGCAAACGAAGGCGATACTAAAATAAGCCATTAAAAGTTAACGGCCACCGCACATTGGGCCATCCAGTCTGCTACGATATTAGAAGGCGTTTATCATCAACCTCAAACAGTGCCCATGCAAAATGCACTTGTCATTTTATTTTTTTTTTTTTTGTTTTTTGATCATAAACAGATGCTTCATTTTCAAAATATGATTTCATATCATTGATGGAACGTTAACCTGAGCAATGCAGGCTCATCGAATATTTCGATGCAAACACTTGCAACTAGTTTAGCCTTATACTATATGTGGGATAATCTTTCTAAATAAATCACGATAGTCCATGTCGGGGTATAATTGAGCAAACATACCATTATGTATATGGTAACATATATTAGGTACAAACAAAAGTAAAAATAGGACTTTGATGGAAAGAACATCAGCCACACGACCACGCTTAGAGGACCATATCCTTTTCATGATATTTTCCATAACGAAATCGCAAAGTGTTTTCCTTTGTCCTCGATAGCCTCACGAATTCTATGATTTCTTGAATCGACGCCGGGTTGTTGGCGTACACCTTATCTGTCACGTGGTCCCAAACTCAACAATTATCTGGGCTTTTCCGTGCCCCAAATGCGACAATTTTGCTTTTTAACATAGCCACCGATGGAAATGGGCCTCATAATTCAAGATAATTTCATTATTTCAACAATTTCAATGATTTCATCGTTTTTGTAGCGAACTTTAATCATTTCAATGCATTGTTGAAGAGTCTATCGTTTCATAGCAATGGCGTGGTTTCCAATTGTCACAGAACAAAAGCTCCAAAAATGACAGCTAACGTCATACATTGATTCTAAATAACACCTCTTGTTGGAAAACCCTTTATTAACCTACAAATGAGAAATATTACAAATGAGTTTGCCGTTTTAACGATACTTCACTTACTACACAAGGCTATTCTGAAATTTAAAGGGTAAATGGAATGTTTGCTAGTTACGTTAAATAATGCTCCATTTATGGCTAACGTTTGGTATGTTGAACCGAAAGGCTACACAGTTTCAATAGAAGAAAAACCTCGTAATAAAAGTATTTTGTTTGTCGTAAAAATGTGCCAAACGTTCTAATTTTTTTGTGTGTGTACGCATTGCCTGTAAAAATGCATATGTTACCCATGACCATTCCATTTTTGGAACAGAGGTAAACTGTCGTCTATCTGTGAATATTTAAAGATTTTGACCAGTGATGGGCGCATTGTAAACTCGGAAATAGTCAATTTTTAAAGTTCCGCCATAGATACGTCCAATGACAATAATCACTGGAGCAACATGGAAGGCTTTTAATATAACTGTGTATCATAACATCAAAACAAATCCATATGTACTCTGAAACAGTTTGAATTACAAACTCAGATCAGCCTATAATTGGTAAAAATTTGAGTTCGAATTATGTTACAACATTAAATTCAACTTGGCATTATTTTCAATATGCTTAAACTATTCAAAAGTAAAAAGGCGTTAAGTGGATATCCACCACCTCGGTTATATATGTAAACCATCTTTCATCATAATCCGGTGAAAACCCATAGCAGCTATATCCAAATATGGACCGATTTGGAGCAAATTTGACACGGACATTTAGTGGTCTAGTAAGTACAAGCCATTGTTCAATTTTGTAGAACAAAATATTGGTCTTTTTGGTAGCCACATCCAAATATAAACAAATCTGAACCACATACGACAAGTACGACGAAAAGTCTAACATAGGTCACTGTGTCGAATTTCAGCGAAATCGGATTATAAATGCATCTTAAATGGGGCCAAGACTTTAAATCGAAAGATCGGTCTATATGGCAGCTGTATCTAAGTTTGAACCGATCTGGGCCAAAATGAAGAGGGATGTTGAAGGACCTAACACAACTTACTGTCCCAAAATTTCGGCGAAATCGGACAATAAAAGCGCCTGTTATGGACCCAAAACCTTAAATCGAGAGATCGGTCTATATGACAGCTATATCCTAATCTAGACCGATCTAAGCCTAATTGAAGAAGGATGTCAAAGAGCCTAACACAACTCACTGACCCAAATTTCGGCGAAATCGGACATTAAATGCAACTTTTATGGACCAATACCTTAAGTCGAGAGATCGGTCTATTTGTCAGCTATATCCAAACCAGGACCGACCTGAGCCAAATTGAAGAAGGATGTCGACTAGCCTAACACAACTTACTGTCCCAAATTTCAACAAAATCGTATAATAAATGTGGATTTTATAGGTCTAAGACCCTATATCGGCGGATCGGTCTATATGGGGGCTATATCGGGACATATTCCGAAATAGCCCATCTTCGAACCTGCTTATGGACAAAAAAAGAATCTGTGCAAAGTTTCAGCTCAATATCTCTATTTTTAAAGACTGCCAGATGGAAGGACATGGTTAGATCGTCTTAGATTTTTACGACGATGAAGAATTAATAAACTTTATAGGGTCGGAAATGGATATATCGATGTGCTGCAAACGGAATGACAAGATGAATGTGCCCCCATCCTTTGGTGGTGGGCATAGAAAGAATGTACACATACATAAGCATGGCGTTAAATTAATTTATAAGTAAAAAGAATCTAGTCTAAAACCCCGAATAGCATTTTATACATCAAGAATGAAAGGTATTGTCAGTGTAAAAAAACTATTGGGTTGCCCAAAAAGTAATTGCGGATTTTTTTAAAAGAAAGTAAATGCATTTTTAATAAAACTTAGAATGAACTTTAATCAAATATACTTTTTTTACACTTTTTTTTCTAAAGCAAGCTAAAAGTAACAGCTGATAACTGACAGAAGAAAGAATGCAATTACAGAGTCACAAGCTGTGAAAAAATTTGTCAACGCCGACTATATGAAAAATCCGCAGTTACTTTTTGGGCAACCCAATAGTTTTGTCACAAATTCTTGCAAGAATTTATTGCAAAAAACATGTACTTTTATCCTAAACAATATTCAACTTTTTTCAGAAAAGAAGTTTACTTGGGGAAGATTTCTTTTATGTGAAACGAATTATTTGTTTGCGTGTAGTGAGTCATACTAAAAATCTTAAAACCCGAGCTGAATACGCCCATATCGGTCCATAATTCAAATTCCAGCCTTTCATCACAGCAAATGTCACAAAATTGGAATTAAAAGAAAGACATGTTCAAACACCACTGTGCTCAATTTTGCAGACAATATTTGGAAACTGTGATGCATAAAAAATGTACGAAAGTCAACAAAGCGTTTCCGTGTATATTCAGTGTTTATGCCAAAATTATGTGTGTAACAAGCCTGTAACTACAAATACCAGTAGCCATGTGGAATCTTCTAAATCACTTTTTTGACTTAAGTCACCCATGCAACCATTCCCATAAGGGGCTCATTCGCTTCAACGATTTTCGTCAAATTATCGCTGGGACTGCTGTCAAGCTGCGAAGATAAGAACGTTCATAGCATAGTGTGTATCCTCAGGTTGGCATTGTGATATGTCCATGTAACTTAAATGCTTGCTGCAGCTCAAGGGTACTTGTATTATATTAAACTTTAATTTAAGCCTATTAAAGTTGTGGTTGTTCCATGTTGCATGCCAAATTTCCGCTACTAATACTTCGATAGTGGTTTGTTGCAACTTTATTGAATAAAGAGAAACACATTGTTAACATTCAGTAGAACACATAGTTGATTCATGTGTTGCAGTCTTTTACGCTACTGTCATTTCCACTGGCCGCAATATCTTACTCACAAATATTGATTTGAAGGGAACACGTCGCCCTCAGAAGCCTCAAACTGCTTACACATACACCCAAAAAAAAAAAACGATACCTGTTTCATTGGGAAATTATTATTTTTATAGTAATTGTGTAACATTTTCCACCTCTGTCGAAGCTTTGTTTTTGGTGAAGGATGACTCTTTTTACAAGGGAATCCAAAAATCATTTAAAGCCAAAAATGTTTCGTTTACAGCAAAATGAGCTTTATAACTAAAAAAGATGATTCCTGTCGCTATAAATCGAAAGCACGATGTGGATTTTAGACTCACAATTATATGAGCTAAACTTCTTAAAATTACTCGTAGATGACCTTTTGGCCGTTACAAATTGAAATATGACTATGGCATTGTTTATAGGACAAAGAACATTCATATATTAAATACCACTGCATTAAAGCTGTATATATATATATACATAGATATGTTATATTTTTTTTTTTGTCCCAGCAAAATAAGTATCGTTACGAAGAATTTGCCTTGGTGGCAATGCCAGCATCTGATGATTCCCATGATGTCGAGCAAGTGGCTATACTCAACCCTAAAAGACCGCGAAACACAAAATTTCCCCCTGAGTTCCGGCTGCTACGACGTACATGGCTGTGTAATTAGTTCATGCCCAACCTATCCAGGCAATCATCACAAGAAACATTTCATAGAGTAATGTGCACATTAGCGAGGATCACGAATTGCACATAAATCACTTTTGATTTGTAACATGTGATTAAATATTTCGATGTAGACATTCTTTACCACCAAATAATCTTTGCGTCTCTGAAATTATTGTGAATCCTGAACAATAGGGGATTTATTTTTTGGATAGCAATCTTCCAAGAGACGTTGATTTCCCTTCATGTAAGTGCGTGAGATTTCCCTTCATGTTAAATTTTAATCATTATCATTGCGCTTCGATAGATGCTTTTGCTTCGTTCCTTCCTATGGCACATTTATATGAGCAAACTTACAAAAGCATGCATGTGAGAAAATCAGTTTTCAAATTTGCCCAACAGAAAAGCCAAACTCAATACCATGCATACTAAACAGATAACCACCTCTCGTCATCAAGAACGACTGCTTGCAGGGAAGGGCGATGCTTTCCAGTTGAAGCAGTTGCAACTGTTCTTTTTTGCAGTTCCGAATCACCCTTTATTTTAACTCACTTGCGGCCGTTTAGATAACCTGCATTTTCCTTCGTGCCGCTGCCTGCGTCACCAGTTCTGCCGTGGCCACAAGATTTTGTATGAGGTGTAGTGTTGTTTAGCTTTCACGCTTCCTAGCTCCTATTTCAACCAGCTTTGCGACAACGCCAAACTGCATCACGTATCCACCGCTTGTGCGTAAAGTGAAACAATAAAGATGCGTGGCTCTGTTCCTCTCATTTGTTTATTTTTTGCGCATTTTCGTTTTTGTTTTTTATTAAAAGAAGACAAATGAACATTAAACCACGCGTTCGGCACGGCATCCTTTGGCGGCACACACACACACATCATGCATGTGTTGGCTGCATGCACCACCAGTGGCAGATGGGAGGCAGGTGTATGGGTGCGGAAACAGCTATAACTTGAATTAATCAGTTAAACAAAGCCGAGTGCATTCCATCCGCAACCGTCGCCATAAAATTCACTTAAGGGGATATACGGTTTCCTCCTCGCATAAAATAGCTCGCATCCGCAAATGAGAATGAGGGAGAACTGCTGGAGCAAACAATTACGATGCCGGCTCCCTATGCAACCCACCTGCACTCAGCTGACGCACTTCGAGCATCGAGAGCGTACTGCAACCTAACCCTCCAAATGGCGTGTGCATGTTCCCCCTCATCCAAACGCCATTTCTGATAAATCCCAAACTTTAAGCCCCATTCAACAGTGGCTTGTTTTTCTTAAGAATAAATCATCTTCGTTTCGCAAAGCCAACTTAATACATTCAAAAAAGTTTTTAATGAAGGACCTGGATCAAATCAAATCAGAAACTGATGTACTCCAACTTTGTGAGGAGTTCTATTAGTTGAGTCCCATTTCGATGATGCAGAAAGTCTTGTGAAGAATTTTGTCAAATGCCTCAAATAAATTACCAATACTCGAGGGGGACTGGAACTCAGCACAAGTAAAAAATATTTCGTTCCACATAAAGGAAATTTTCGACAAGTTAACTTCTTTTGTGAAAAACGTTGGAGTTTGCTTACGATGAAAGTACAATGTGATAACTTCTCCCAAGAATGTGTGACTATATAAAGTTGTTCTACCCTGACAATACCCTTCACTAAATAACATGTTATTCGCGGTTTCAACACTAGTTATTCTTTATTCATAAATTAATTTAAAGTCCTGCTTGTGTATATTTAATTTTTGAAAAGATTGTGCACATTGAAAAGAATGACAAGTTGAATTTAATGTTGTCACATAATCTAAACTCAAATGTATACCAATTATAAGCAGATCTCAGTAAGTAATTCAAACTCTTTCAGAGTATATTTGCATTTATTTCGATGTTATGATACATCCATTATGCACATTTAAATACCTTCTTTGGAATCGATATATCTTTGTCGCGTAAATATTACCAAATAATGTATGTGCCTTAGAAACTTTTGTTGTGTTTTCTTGGACTTGGCAGCTATTTACCCACTTAAGAGTTTTTGGTTTTACAACAAAAGGATGGTTATTTTACCGTTGGAGCAGCTGCTAACAATAAACAAAGTTAGTTACATTTAATAATGCTAGGCTTATGGCTAACGTTTGACATGTGCAAGCGAAGCGTTATGCAGTTACAATAAATGAAAAGCTTCGCAGTAAATGTATTTTGTTTGTCGTAAAAATGTCCCAAACCTTTTATTTTTTCCCGTGTGGGGACCCCACAACTTTTGATCTATTGATTCGAGCAGAACAAAATGTTCTGAGACACTATTAACGGAGGACATAAGTTTTCAGTTCACTAAAGTACAATAAATGGCTCGTATCACTAACACAGGCTGCAAATAGAGTGTTACATTTAGCCAATTTTCATCTCGCTACATCGTTCAAGGGCTATAACTTTTAAGCTAACCGAGCCGCTTTATTTGACTGCTATGCAAAAGGAAAGATCATGAGAAGATCTGAAGGAAATTCCCATGCTTTGAACACACCATAGTGTATCATTTACGAAATATATGGCAGCTATATATTCAAATATGTCCAGATCTCGACCATATTTAGCACAGATGACCAAAATTCTAAAATATGCATTTTAAATGCTCAAAACGGTTTATCAGGATGCTATATGGATGCTATAGAAAGATAAAGTCCGATATTGCGTAATATTCCAACTTACTACGCGTATTCTATTTGCTTCCTTTCATCACTGTGGCGGATGGTATAGAAATAATCTGTGCCAACTTCTAACTTGTGATTACAATGGTCAGAGACAGCATAATGATATGGAGGGGTATTATATCCAAAATTAACATTTCAATGCGTTGTAAATGAAATGGTTAAACGACCATACCTCTGTCGTAGGGTAGTGGGTAAGAAAATGACTAATATAAACTTATTCGGTCAAGCCGCATAGATTTTTGAGGCTTCTCAACTTTGAGAACTAAGTTCTTATGTCCCATGCACTGACCAAGTGGATTGTGCATATCCTTATGTAATCTTAACAAAGTGGTAGGACTAGCCCCTTCTGCCACTTTTGTTGGTTGCAAAAGGCCAGATGATGACGCCACGCGCTGAATTTTCAAGTGCGATTGCTTCATTTGTGATTCGCATTTGAATGTGCATAACAAAGTACTCCGTGGCCACCGCAAGACCCCCAGCCGGACAATAGAACTCGATGCGGTCTAATCCATTCGAAGAGAGATGTAAGCGGAAGAGGTTATAGATTGGAGAAATGGTTTGTCGGTCGCGACGAGAGCAAAGGTTGAGTGGAGTCAGAGTGGACCACTTAACACGGTGGACGAAATGCTGCGGTGTCATCCATTGTTGGCTCTTGTATGCCATTAACACGTAATTGTGTGCGCACGTATGTGTTCAGCTTGTGGTACACTTACACACTTGCAGTACATTGGTACATGCACACGAACAATCGTTTGCTCAAGTTTCTGTACGTTCAAATGTGTGTGCGTGAGTGTTCCATGGAAACAACGGGAAGGCCCGAAAATTGTTAAGAATCTTTTAGCTAAATTGGCTGCGGTTGCTTTCAAACTGATTGCCCGGAAAATAAAATGTGCTCTTATCATTATTCTCGTTTTTTTTTTGTCTTCTTGCTTTCCTGTCCCCTCGTCCGGTCCCCCCCCCATCACAGGGCAACTTATCCCACATGCCCCTTTACCCAGCTTCTTCAGCTGCAAACGAAAATAACGACAAATTGTTGAAATGCCAAAAGGAAACTCCACGACCACAGATAATTTTAACAACCGCAACAGCGACATCCTCACCATCGTGTCCAATAGCGTAGCCCTCGTCATCGATGTGAGGGAAGCAATCTTACTTTGTGGCCGTCACAAGTGAAAAAGGCATGCATGCTCCATCCATTTGTATTCCTGTGGTCAGTTCACCCATTCAGTCAGTGAGTTTTGCGTTTGCGGTTGAGTGTGCGGGTCCAAGCCAACTCGCAATAATCTGTGCAATAGCTCAATTTATAGTCCGCAGAGTGCTATTCCTTCCACTCAATTGAGTATTCGCCCTACTAGACTCAAATAAGATTCAAGCACTGCGCGGACCATTCTGGGCAAAAATCGCATCGACAATAGGCAGCATTATCGCCCATTTAATGGCGTTACTTTAATCTTCGACTTAATGGAGTACTTTCGTTCATATGAGTCTGCAGGAATACTAAAAGCACGTTAAGTTAGTTGACTGACTGAGATTCAAACTAATGCAAAACAAGTAAGAAAACAAGTAAAAGCGTGCTAAATACGGCCTGGTCGAATCTTATATACCCTCCACTTCCACTCTATATGTCAAACATGAAAGACAATGTCAGGGTAAGAAAACTTTGTGGCAAGTTCTTCTAAGAATTTCTCGATAAAAACACATTCTTTCATCGTAAACAAAGTCTAATATTTTTCACAAAAGTAGCTTGCTTGACGAAAATTCCCATTATATCAAACGAATTATTTTTTTGCGTGTAGAAATCTCAATTTTCGTCCCACTTGAAATTTTACAGTTACGGATTCTTCATGATTTCTGGCAACCGTGGTAACAAATCAATCCATAACCTCCCATATATACGTATCTGCCATTTTACTTCTTGAGTTGTTGGAAGCAGCAATTGTAATCTGATCAGGCTGAAATGTTGTACGTAGCATCCCAACTTGACATCATAATTCCCTTAAAACCGCAATTGTTGTCCGATTTTGTACGTAGCGATTTTTTATGATTTTCAACATCAATGGGTCTATCTCTCTTCCTTTTGGGTGTTACAAACAAACGCACTAAGTTATAATACCCTGTACCCGTTCCTTCCACCTGTAAAAGTCCCAAACAGGTTCTTACTTTACACCTGAAATGGGCATATAAAGGTAAGTTTCGGAGTCCCCAACTTGATTTATTAATAAACGGACCTATAACCCGATAATAACAATATTGGTCTTAAATTAAAGTCATTAAGATGTGGGGGCATAAGCATTTTGGGTAGAGTATCACCACGGCTCACAAAAACATCCCAAGAGAATATGTAGCCTGATCAAATGAAAAGTATTGGGTTGCCCAAAAAGTAGTTGCGGATTTTTCATATAGTCGGCGTTGACAAATTTCACAGCTTGTGACTCTGTAATTGTATTCTTTCTTCTGTCAGTTATCAGTTTTTACTTTTAGCTTGCTTTAGAAAAAAAGTGTAAAAAAAGTATATTTGATTAAAGTTCATTCTAAGTTTAATTAAAATTGCATTTACTTTCTTTTAAAAAATCCGCAATTACTTTTTGGGCAACCAGAAGAGAAGAGAAGATTAGCGTACCAACCTGCCATTGAAATAGGAGGTCTTCCGATAACATAAATACTTATCGGAAAAATTTTAAATAATGGTTATTTTTTCATAAGACCTCGTATAAAGATCTCGCGAAAAAATCTCAAGCGTATATGTGATCTTATAATAGCAAAATGGAGCGCAAATGAAAGGTTTGTGAGGGTAGAGTACGAGTTCGATGATTAGTTTAAGATTGGTCATAAAAAGTACAATATAAGATTGTAGACGCAGAAGAACCTATGAAGCCTCGAAAATATTTAGTTTCTATACTTGCAGGGAACAGGACATTTTTAAGATACGTCCAACTTATAACCATCTGAAAACAGCAGAATCTGTTTATCGTATTTGCAAACAAATTACTGCTGTCTCATTTCCAGCAGACTTTGTGTTACACATTAAATTTTTTGTTGATCGTACTAACAGGTTTCTCTGAGTGCAGCTTTTCGCAATATTGTACACAAACATTTGAAGCCAAGATGCCACCATAAAACGTAGAACTTTTAATTACAATTCTGTTCTGTGTATTGTAAAAGGGGGCATAGCAGAGCGTGCCTGGGTAGTAAATGGACATGGACCGATTTTGTACGTAGGGTCTTGTAGATCGGCATCGCTCGACTTATTTGCCTTGACGGTTTTATTCTATTTCACTGACATTTGGAGGAATTAATTTTATTGAGGTTCTTGATACCCATGCATAAGAAGGGTTTGAATCGAGCCCAGTTTCGATAAAGTAACAGCTGATTGTTTATATTGACATAGTATAAGAAATAAATCTGCTAATGGTTATGTGTTTGCCAAAGTGACTTCACTCTGTTTGACTGCTTTGTGACGTCATTAATCGATATCATGAATAATTCTTTCTAAAATGCCTAGCAATGAAATTAATTGTTGCAAAGTGCTTGACAGTGCAAACGAAACTGAACGAAGGGCAACAAATTGGCTTTGGCAAAACGTTGGTAAAACGCTGCAAACCTACATATGCATGTCGGCATTACAGCCTTAGCTAGATACGCCATCCTTAGGTAGTGAAATTCGGAATTAATAAATTAATAGGGAACAAACAACAAAAAAGCGAAAGCCTACACATTGCAAATTGACATTTTGATATGTCCGTTTCAATGGCTGCCGATATCAGAATGGAAGCAATTGCTTAAAGTTAATTGCTTTGGAAATAGGATACAAAGATAGAGATCATGAAACGAACGACGACAACTCACCAAGCGAATGCTTGGTTCATATCGATTGGAGAAGAGAAAACTTAACGCAATTTTTGAACCACATTACTGACCATTACAGTTCGGCTGACAAAAGAGCTTACATCAATATTTTATTTTAAATTAGCCACTAGGATCCCACGTAGATGGGGAACTAAGACAAGAGAAAAAATTATTGGCTTTCTGGCTTGTTCTTTGGCAAATGGATGTCCCCAAAAAAGTTCCAGCTATAACAATCCACGAGGGCGATTAAGTATTTCCGCTCAAACAGTCAGAATACTCGAGCGAACATCAGTTCGTCCATGTGCCTGTTCTTTTTTTCGTAGTAGCTGGCGAAGATATCATTTCACTCGACTATGGAATGTGTTCTAAATTGTAATAGTTTTGGGGGTACTTATGTAAAAAAGCTACGCATAGAGGGGAAGGGGGATTGGGTGGGGTCGGTGGGCGAATGACAATAGGCGATAGGCGGCATGGCTAAGCAGATGGAGTGAGTTCGACTTGTGTTATGGATTGTTTTCACAACTCAACTCACTTATAATGACAACAGTTGCAAACACATTTATTCTTAGCTGGCAATTTTGGCCATTTTCATATGGCCCAAAGCAATGAGAAAGTCCTGGAGTAAGCACAAAATTCTCCAGAAACATTCTAAACAACGCCACCGAACACAAACAGTTGTTGTTGTTGTTGAGGACAAACAGAAGCAGCAGAGCACACAGCACAGCACGGAAGAGCACAAACAAATGTTCATTGGAATAAAAAATTTATTGTTATTATCCTTTGAAGCGCTTTTCGATTGTTGCAAACCGACAGCCCAAAGACGCACGTACACATACACACATACACACACACACAAATACGCCATACCCACAAAACCATTACACACTCACACCCCAGCACACATTGAACAGAGAGATAAAAACTTTGGATAGACTAAAAAAGGGCCAAGAAGAATTACGAAAAAACAAGAAAAATAACAGCCTAGTAACAGGAAATACGCACTGCCAACGATTACGTTTATTGTCGTACCGAATGCCGGTCAACTAACTCGAGATGCCAAGGACCAGAGCTAAATACTCGCCCATAGACTAGCGGATAGCACACAACCCCTCGTCCTTGTTCCCTCGATAAACGAAAGCGTGGTATTAAAAAATAAGCCTAAAACATGACTTTAATCTTCAACGACACAAATGAAAACACGCCAAGCC
The DNA here is from genome assembly GCF_963082655.1 of Stomoxys calcitrans. Taxonomy (NCBI): domain Eukaryota; kingdom Metazoa; phylum Arthropoda; class Insecta; order Diptera; family Muscidae; genus Stomoxys; species Stomoxys calcitrans. Next base: position 238,732,994 of record NC_081553.1, on the reverse strand, counting down.
CTAAAGAGAATTTGCTGGGAGCCAAAAAGGAGAATATCGGAAAAACTTTTCTATATATTATATAGGCCGCTTTGTCATATTAATGTCTTAAGGTCACCGAAGGCGCAATTTGTATCGGTTGTTGCCATTCAGGCCGATATGCCAAATGCAGCCATAAAAGTATCCCATATCGCAGATATTCAGAACAGCGAATTGTATACGACCAAATATTATGGTAGAATGGTGTCTACCTAAGCAACAGGACATTTTACAACTACTTTGCAAACAAAATAGTTGTTTGCATTTCAATTATCAAAAAAGAACAATGAACAAGCAATTTTAATTTTTTTTAATAAAAATCCTTATTTAAATAAAATAAAAAAAAAAATTCGGCGAAATCGGTTCAGACCCTTTATCTGGAGATCGGTCCATATGGCAACTATAATCTAAATATAGTACGATTTGATCCATATCTAAGTCAGATGTCGGGAGGCTTAGAATAACCCACTGTTTAAAATTTCAGCGTAATCGGGTAATAAATCAAGCTCTTATGGGCTTCAGACCCTTTATCGGCAGATCGTTCTATATGAGAGCTATATCTAAATATAGTCCGATCTGAACCATATTTAGGTTCTATATTGGGAGGCGTAAAACTACTCACTGATTAAAATTTCAGCGAAATCTGTCAAAAAAAAAGCTTTTATGGCCTTCAGACCCTTAACCGGGAGATCGGTCTATATGGCAGCTATATCTGAATAAAGTCCGATCTGAAACATATTTAGGTCAGATGGGCATTAGACCCTTTATCGGCAGATCGGTCTATATAGCAGCTATATCCAAATATGGTCCGATTTTGCCCGTTCAAGACCTTAACCAGCATGCATCTAAAAGTTGTATCTGTGCCAAATTTCTGTTCAATATCTCAATTTTTGAAGGCTGTAAAGTGATTACAATAGGCGGACGGACATACAGACGGACGTACAGACGCACTAACATCGTTCAATCGTCTTAGAATTTTATGACGATCCGAAATATATATACTTTGTAGAGTCGGAAATTGATATTTCCATGTGTTGCAAACAGTGTTGGGTATAAAAAACTGGTAGTTGTCGACTTAAGACGAATAATGACAAACTTTTGATACCCTTCGACAGTAAATATAAGTGCGGGATAGTTAAAAGGAAATATGGAGAAAATCTAACTTTGAATGCATTTGCTTTGGATCTAACAAATTGCGATCATATCTCGGGGTATACCCATTGATAAATAAATATCTTCAGAAGTGAAAATCAAACGGTACAGTTCAATATGAAAGCTATACCTAAATTTGAACCGAAGTAGAACAAATACAGAAGATATAGTAATTGAATACTTTTAATTTGACTCCCATATTGCCATGATCGGTCTACATGTCCAATTGTAGGGTTTTATGTGGGTAGCATGTATCACTGGTCCGGTCCTTCCCACATGTCCGTTTTGGGGCAGCGGTTACAAATGTGTTCAAATTGGACACAAAAACCATATTTATCCAAATCTGAAGCCATGCATACTTTTAAGTTTCATGACTGGCGTGTCATGGCATGAAATAACAGATACATGTAGGTGACGATCATCGCAGGTAGATCAAATGGAAAAGAGCATATCTCCAACTTTGACTGAAAAATGAAAAGTAAAGAACACTCTTCATTCAAGAGACTGTTTTACATTTTAAATCAATTAACTGGAACAAAGGCTATCTTTGCACATGTTAAAAAATAGTACAATCACAAAAGTAACAAGAAGGGTGTTATCGACAACATAATAACCTACACCTTCCACATAAGTGGAAAATGGTAGCTTAATCTTATTCCCAATCGAATATCATAGAATTCGGTGGAGCTTTTGAAATGGGCTATAAAACAATCCGTATCAAATTTCGAGCAAATGTGTTCAACATTGTAATAACTACGCCTCTTATGTGCAAATAGGGAAAATGTCAACATTCATAAGAGAATTATATGTCCCAAATGATCACATTATGGCAAATTACGAACGGAAATATCGAACGGACATAGCTAATTCGAATCAGAAAGCGATTCTAAGTCGACTGGTATAATTATCAATGGGTCTATCTCTCTTCTTTGGGGGTGTTATAAACAAATAAACTAAGTTAGAATACTCTGAACCACAGTTGTGGTGAAGGGCATACCAATTCCATACAAAAACCCTTAATTGTTATACCCTTCACCATAGGATGGGGGTATACTAGTTTCGTCATACCACTTGTAACACATCAAAATTTTGATCTGAGACCCAACAAAATACATATTCTTGAACATTTTGACATTCTAAATCGATTTAGCTATGCCCGTCCGTCTGCGTATCGAATGTATGCTATCTTTCGAAGGAATAAAGCTAGGCGCTTGGAATTATGCACAAATACTTCCTATTTGTTAAGGTCAGTTGGGATTGTAAATGGGCCATATCGGTCCATAGCCTGATATAGCTGCCATATAAACCGATCTGGGATCTTGACTTCTAAAGCCTCTAGGGGCCGCAATTCTTATCTGATTTTTTACAGCGGCTTCTCCCATGACCTTCAACATACATGTCCAATATGGTCTTAATCGATCTATAGATCTATTTGTTTAGGTCAGTTGGGATTGTAAATGGGCCATATCGGTCCATAGCCTCATACAGCTCCCATATAAACCGATCTCCCGATTATGCTACTTGAGCCCCCAAAAGGCGCAATTCTTATCCGAATGGACTGAAATATAACCCAATGACTACTACTGTTTTCTTTAACATCCAATTCACTTATGGTACGAATCGATCTATTACTTGATATATCTCCAATAGCATAACAATTCTTACCGCGCAAAGAACTCAACAAATGCGATACATGGTGGAGGGTATTTAAGATTTGGCCCGGCCGGATTGTGCATATTGAAATAGATGTTACATAACTCTAACCCAAATTTGTACCAATTATAAGCAGATTTCAGTTGGTAATTCAGACTTTTCAAGAGGATATTTAGATTTATTGCGATGTTATGATACACAATAATTTAAAAGTTTTCCATACTGCTCTAATAATTTTTGCAATTTTTTCACATACTAACATTGTCTATCTATGGCGAAACTTTAAAAATTGTCAATTTCCGAGTTCAACTTCAACTGCCTACGGTTTGCTTAGTCAAAAAAAGAAAAAATGTTGTGTGTGAGAGTGTGTCACTGGTATACCAGTAACGAGCACACAATTGCAATTGTGTGCAAACCCATGGGATTGTTGGGACAATTTTCTTGTATACGTACACAGTAATGTGCAATAGAGTGAGTATTTTTGCCCATCACTGGTCCATACGCTTAAATATACTCCCCCTTTCTCTCTCTATATATCGTAGGAGGGACACAAGAAAATAATTATTGGCCCGGTAAACGAATAATCGTTAGCGGCCATCAAAACACTTTTGTCATTAAAGTGTTTTTGATTTTACAACAAAAGTAAAGTGCTTTTACCGTATGTGGAGTTGCTAAAGGGCTTACAACAAACAAAGTTAGTTACATTCAATAATGCTATGTTTATGGCTAACGTTTTATATGTTGAAGCGAAATGTTACATAGTTGCAATAAAAGAAAAACTTCGTAATAAAAGTATTTTGTTTCTCGTAAAAATGTCGCAAACGTTTTATATTTTGCGTGCAGAATACAGAAATACAATCAATTTAGTAATGGTCGCTAAAGACGAGTTAGCACCTCAGAAAACGTCGATACGGAAGGTAACTTATGCGGCTTTCCTCTTTCACATTTTTTCAATAAAATGCTTTACAAACCGATGGGCAACAATGGTGGGTATAATTGTTGGCTGGTTGTACGTTCTTATCTCATTCATTCACCATTAATTTGTTTATTATGTTTTCGCGAGTACCAAGCAATAACACGACTCCTCCGAGCTGCACTGAATGTTTTTTTTTTTCATTTCTGGCTTGTGTAAAGAGAGCTCAAACGTACCAAAAACGCGTAGGCGTAGGCTCAAGGAGCACCTACTTTGCCCAATACTGGTCTAATGCTGGATAAAGTCCTGTTCAAATTACTATAGGGTTTTGGGAGCCGTTGAAAGTAAGTTCGTATGTACTTCGGTGAGCCGTAAATGGTGTGAATGTTAGAAGGCACAAGACATGCTTCGCACAACGCCACACTACAATAGAAGGTATGTGTGCATAGTTTTTTTGTTTTTTAATTTATCCAGTTTGTGGGTAAGGGCTCGGAGGCCTGATGAACCCTTCAAAATGTCTACCATAACACAGGAACAGGGAAGATTATTCTTATCTTAATTTATTGCATTGATCTGTCCCACTTTAATTGGCGAAGCATTCATTTATTTTGAAACCTCTCGTGACTTAATATAAAATTCAATTAAAAAAATTGTATTTCGCGCCTCCGCTCGGCACAGTTGTCTGGAATCCTCTTGGCGGCGGCAACGGTGGCCAACGTCATACACACAACAACTACTAAATATTTAAATTGAAGTTATTGCGAATAAATGCAAGCAAATAATTTTGCCAAACACTTTTTTCCGAATACGAAAATCATAAAAAGGAGACACGGAAAGGTAATACATATCTAATAAGATACGAGAATCCTGTGAACACACTCCATCGTTGAGGACGACGTCGACGGAGATGAGAACGATGGTAGAATGGCAGAGGCCTTATAAAGATTGCGGCAGATTGGAAAGGTGGAAATTTTGTTATCCTGCTATCAACAACATGTTGAGCGCTCTACCTCTTCACCATGAATGTTGACGTGGAGGCATCGGCATATGTAAGCAAGTCATATCAAATGTTAAGACCCACGTGTGTGTGTGCCAAAACAGCATTTCCAGTTCCAGCTGTCACATACAACCTTTAAAAAGGCGAAACATTTTGTCGAAAATGTCCCCACATTCAAGAGCTCGTAAATTGCAATAAAAAAAGGGATGGCAATAAATTAGAACATCGTCCCTCTCGAATTTTCTCCATTTTCTACGTCTATCCTGGGGTCGATGAAGCATCACATAGCACATCATTGATGCTGGTTCAAAGCGAATAAAATTTGTCACAATTATGAATAATTACAATGTCAGTTGGGTGAGTTTATCACTTTAGTTCAAAGTAGGGGGACTTTATTTTGTATGCAGTAAGTACCATAAAAATGGACCAAGATGTACCGGGTGCTACGCTAATTGTTATGCCAAAGACAATATAAATTACTTTTCGGTTATGTAGGTGAACATTTACGTACTTTTCGTTTAACAATGCAACGCATTCATGTTGCAAATGCAAATTTCCACAACTTTCGCTAGACCATCGATTTGTTTTGATGATTAGTTTCGTAACGCCCTTAGATTGTAGCATCGTAAAAACATGACTTAATATTTGTTCGACCTTCATTAAGGTGCATTTAAAAGATCCATACTCGACACAGTGGGGCAGTGAGTGCATGTACAACACCAACTTATAAAAAAGCATAACCGCAGATAGCAAAGACAAAAACAAGTAAGGAAAGGTAAAAGTCGGTCGCAGCCGACTTTATAGTACCCTACAACAAACTTTTCTTGCTGGAGCACCAGAACCCATATCGGTAATAATCCACTCCTAGCACTAGCGACACTTGCTAGATATTTACTATAGGTAATCATCCGTGGTATAGGGTATTTAAAAATCGCTATGGCCGAAATATCACATTTTTTTATTATCAAAATAAGAACATTAAACTAGTAAGAGCGTGATAAGTTCGACCGGGCCGAATCTTATATGCCCTCCACCATGGATTGCATTTGTCGAGTTCTTTGCGCGTTTTCTCTTTTTAGGCAAACAAAGAATAACGAATAAGAGCTGTTATGCTATTGGAGCTATATCAAGTTATGGTCTAATTCAGACCATTAATGAATTGAATGCTGAACGTTCTAGAAGTCATTGTGTAATATTTCAGTTCATTCGGATACGAATTGCGCCTTGTAGGGGATCAAGAAGCGAAATCGGGATATCGGTTTATATGGGAGCTGCATCAAGCTATAGATCGATTATAGACGATTAAGAATATATATACTTTATTAGGTCTTAGACGCATATTTCGAGGTGTTACAAACAGAATGACGAAATTACAATAGTATACCCCCATAAAAACAACAAATATAAAAAGGCTAAAGCCTTACGGAGTATACCTTCTAGGATGAAGCAAATGCGAGAGCATGTTAAAATTTACTAAGATCGAACGAAAATTGTGGCAACACAGAAAAAATGAAAAACATAGTTATTTTACATTCAATTAAAAAATTCACTGAAATCGGACCTATAAACGAATAGATATTATTGATTAATAATGTTGTAGTTTGGACTTATGACAAAGTCACAAATCCAATTAAAATTGTTATTAACTCAATAAATCAATTTATTTGGATATTTTCCCTTCTCCAAAAAATAAAATTTTTACCAATTTATTAAAAGGAAATAATTGATATTTTTTAAATTAACAAAAAACTTTATATTTTATTTTATTAAATTGCGGATACAACATTTAATGCATTGCTTTAAAATATAAATTTTTAACTTATATTTTCCAAGAGAAAGAAGAAAAAATTGCCTTTCCTTCATTGTCGTGGATACCGTCTGCAAAAAGTATGATAAACAAAATTATTTATATACATGTCAAAGTGAATCGTGACAAATACCAATCTTAGCATTATGCGCACAATACCATGAAATTAAGATACACATAAAGAAATACTGCATTTGTTATGCTCCGTCATCATCGTCGAATCGAAATCAATATAGTCTCTATAGGGACAACAACATATTACAATAAAATAATATTTATAAATACCAAGTCCACCTTCTTCCATCTCCCCAAATGTATTTCGTTTGGATTGTATCTTTTTTTCATTAGTTCACATCCTTATTTTTCCTATTTTACACTATTTCAGTATAACATTTTTATAACCTCCACCATAGGATGGGGGTAAACTAATTTCGTCATTCTGCTTGTAACACCTTGAAATATGCGCCTTAGACCCCATAAAGTATATATATTCTTGATCGTCATGTCATTTTAAGTCCATCTACCCATGTCTGTCTGTCTGTCTGTCTGTCGAAAGCACGCTATCTTTCGAAGGAGGAAAGCTAGGCATTTAAAATTTTGCAAAAATACTTTTTATGTATGTAGGTCAGTTGGGATTGTAAATGGGCCCAATCGGTCCATGTTTTGATATAGCTGCCATATAAACCGATCTTGGGTCTTGACTTCTTGAGCCTCTAGAGGGCGCAGTACTCATCCGATTTGGATGAAATTTTGCATGAGGTGTTTTGCTATGACTTTCAATAACTGTGCTAAGTATGGTTTAAATCGGTCTACGTTATGATATAGCTGCTATATAAACCGATCTTGGGTCTTGACTTCTTGAGCCTCTAGAGGGCGCAATTCTCGTCCGATTTGACTGAAATTTTGCACGTGGTGTTTCGGTATCACTTCCAATAACTGTGTTAGGTATGATTCATAACGGTACCTAAACTGATATAGCTGTCATATAAACCGATCTGGGATCTTGACTTCTTGAGCCTTTAGAGGGCGCAGTTCTCATCCGATTTGGCAAACATTTTATACAACGGGTTCTCTCATTACCCTCAATATACGTGTCTAATATGGTCTTAATCGATCAATAGCTAGATACAGCTCCCATAAAACCCGATCTCCTGATTTTGCTTCTTGAGCCCCTACAAGGCGCAATTCTTATCCAATTGAACTGAAATATACACAATGACTTCAACAATGTTCAGCATTCATTTATGGTCCGAATCGGACTATAACTTGATATAGCTTCAATAGCATAACAGTTTTTATTCAACATTCTTTATTTGCTTAAAAAGAGATACCGCGCATAGAACTCGACAAATGCGATCCATGGTGGAGGGTGCATAAGATTCGGCGCGGCCGAACTTAGCACGCTCTTACTTGTTTAAAATAAATTGTTTAAGAGATAAATAAAAACCACACTATTTTTCTTTTTTTTTTTTATTGTCTACCCACGCCACTATGTGTCTGTATATGACAGAAACTAGACATATATTTGGCTCATTCGCTCTTCTTCGCATTACATATGTGTGAAAGAGGACACAACAAAACGCAGAAATAGATATTCATAATTTGTATTATTAAATAATAATTTAATTCGTACAATTAAAAATATATTCAACGTATGCCTTCTTTACCAATCACATGCCATGATACAATCGGATTCCATGTCAAAAATAATTAAAGCAACAACTTGTTTGAAAAGTTTTTATAACTCAATACCATGTTTAATTGGTAAAATTTTGTCTTTATTTTTTCTGTGTATTACAGGGCATATCGGATGAAATATACAGTTATGTGTAAAAACATTGGGCCAGCGGATGGACGGACAAATAAAGGATTCGAAAGCACGTAAAATGAGAGCTAGATTGAGAGAAAATGGAGAAAGTTGGGAAACACAACTTTGAGATACTGAGATACTGGCAAACAGATGCTACTTTGGACTCAGTAAGCAGTTTAGAAACAAGGCCACCTCCCGATAGACAAAGATTACACTATACAAGACACTGATAATATCCGTGTTGTTATATGGTTCTGAGGCATGGGTACTTGTGAAGGCAGATGAGGCAGTGCTAGGAGTATTTGAGAGAGAGATAAAGTAAGTAAAGTATGAAAACCTCTAGATAACTCCATATATATTATATATGTATTATTTATAGTTGCTGGGTCATCGTAGTGCAGAGGTTAGCTTGTCCGCCGCCTATGACACTGAACATCTAAGTTCAAATAATGGGGGGAACAAAAATTTTTTTCCAATGCTAGTTATCTTCTACAAATGTTGGAGACAATAAAGAAGAACATTGCCATTTGAGAAAACGTATGGCAGTAAAAACTTCTCCCCAAATTGGTGTCGCACTGAGGCTCACCGTTCGCACTCGGCCATAAAAAGAAGACCCTTTATTTTTGAACTTAAACTAGAATCGGAAAGCACTCATTGATATATTAGAAATTTGCCCCTGTTCTGGCGGTTGGTGTCCAAATGGTTACTTGCGATATTTTTAATAGCCTGCTGGCAAGTATTGTAAACAGTCCAAAAAAAGTGTTAGCTTATTTCTAAAGAAGTCAGCTGTAGCTTTTTACTCTACATGATGGTAGTAATAAATAAATAAAATAGTGCATGTTAAATCACACCACCCTTAGAATTATAATCCTTGTAACGGGAATTTTTGTTTTAAATATATATGAGGCATTTGATAATAACAACAATAAATCCTCCTCCATATTACCTCAATATTTTCAATTTTTTTTATCCAGGTTTTCGCGATATATCTCTAAAGCATTTCACATTTTTTTCACTTTTGAATCTCCCTCCACTGTGGTGCGCTTGTCTGCGATGGATCTGGTGATAAAGCACTAAACTCAGCGTGAAATTTATGTTCAAACGCTTCTGGAGGTAATCGTGAAAAATTGATTGGCATTTCAATTGTGAATATTCTACCCCCCGCCCGCCACACTTCTTCGGTGGCACATCATTTTATTGATATCATTCAGCTTTACTTTATGTAGTCGTGTGTGCCTCGTCTCGACCATAGTAATCGATGGATGATGATTATGATGACTGCATCAGCAGGTTGGAAATACCCAATCAAAGAGAAGAGGAAGTGCTAGTGCTATTTTCTATTTGAACATGAATTCGCAGGTAAATAAATTACATTCATTTTCATAAAACGGATCCACTCGCATCGCAACTCATATATTACACTGCTAAACAAAATGAAAAAAAAAAAATTGGGTGTTTTCTCTGAGTTTATACATATGCTGGAATAGTCATTGTCCAACAGCTCCTGTGTCCAAGATAAAGATTTAGGCCATAATTTACGATTTTTAACCCAGATTTTCAATTTTGTGCACGCTAAAATTGTTAATAGTTGCCAATGTGAATATTCAAAGATGGTATTCCGTGCCTGATCTGGATAGGGACGGATATATATTTGAAAAATATGAAAAAAACCTACATCGAACTTTGTAAAAAATTGAATATTATCCGTACTTTAAAATAGAGTTACTTTATCGGACCAAGCCATGGCTTTCTAATTTTAGTGTTTTAAAATGCGTGATATGTCTACGCTTATATTCCAGTGGAAAAAGAGATGCCATAAAGTCCGTAGCATCCATTCATTTGCGATTTGATTTGCAAATAATTTTGTGCCAAGTATTTTCATATGAGAAATGAGTGAACAATGGTGCGTATGATTTCTTATCATTTTTAGGCATAAATATCGAAAAGTTAACATACGCACTCATGTCCAATAGACTTGATAAAGAAAATATTTCCAAGTTTTTTTTCGATATATTCGATATTAGTACAACCTACCAATCTATGGCCCTTGATTCTTTCACACCTAATGTGGTTGAATAAGTCTACTAACCAAAGACTTAATGCGTCCCATTGTAGCTCGTGTGTTGTGATCTCTGGTTTAACTTTTCCAATGCAAAAAATTTCGACTATTAAGCTCGTCTCGAAAGAGAAACAAACGGAAAATATTTAAAATTGTCCACTGAAACATAACCGTTGACATACCACGCATTTCTGACATACAATATGAGGAGCCCATATTTTGTTCCTGAGGACGCAGTTCTGTTTTAAAGAACTGCTTCTATGTAATCCCGACAAAGTTTGATATATGATTTTTTAAAAATGTATTCACAGCAAACAAAATCTTTTTTTCAGTGTGAAACACACAAACAAAAACAATAATCTGAGTGAAAATTGTCCAATGTTGAATCTCATGAGCTGTTGGAGAAAAAATCTGAGAAAACAAAAGTCGTGTTAACCACTGTTATCGGCCGTCGTTGTGGCAATTCTAGAATTGATGGAAAATGGTAAACGTATTTTCCTAATACTTAAACATATTTTCATTAATGTATTGGCCATTACCGATTCACACAGCTGTAATATTTATACCCACCACTATAGAGTGGGGGTATACTAATCTAGTCATCCCGTTTGTAACACCTTCAAATATTGATTTATGAGCCCATTATTTATATATATATATTTTTGACCGTCTAGACACTCCAAGTCAATAAAGTCATGTTCGCTCGTCCGCACGTCCGTCTATCGTAGTGACTACAGCGGCCGAATGTATAAAGATAAAATTTTACACAGATACTTCCTATTGATGTAGGTCGTCGTGGATTTCAAATGGACCATATCGGCTCAGATTTGGATACACCTCTCATACATTCCTTCGTTTTGACTTTTTGAACCACCCAAAACTTAAATTGAAGTCCAATTTGGCTGAAATTGCACGCAGTGATCTGTTAAGCCTTCCGCCAGTCGCGCCAAGATCGGTCTATAACCTGATAAAGCTCCCATATAAATCGATCTCCAGATTTGGCAGAAATTCGGCACTAAAAGTAAACATACATATACCCTTCAACCAAATTTATTTGTGCCAATTTTTAGCCGAATCCATGATTCGGCCTGGCCGAACTAAGTACGTTATACGTTCGTTCTCGAGTCATTCTCAACTAATAGCTCCTGGATTGGCATAACCCTAAAGTTCAACAATATTCTACGTTTAGAAATATATGTTGTTGCTTGCTAGTTCACCTTGTAGCTGTAGGAACAATCATTTAGTGATGTCGTGTTCCATGAAAATGAGATTTGAAAATTTAAAAATAATCCATATATCAGTGACATGAACAGGACGAGCGTAAACTATTCGTGGATAATTGCAAAACCATTGAATGCAACAAAATTCACTTAAATGGCCAGAGTTGGAGAAATTCCTTAAATTTCCAACTTCTTAATCCCCTGGCAAAAGTCGTCCTTTGCAAAACAAACATGGCCACCCTGTGAACACATTCAACATATGTCACAAGTGTTTATCCTTAAGCGCTGTTGCTCTCATGTTTACATAGCGTTTTGGCGTTTTGAACATTTGAATGCTTCCAGTTGATTTGGTTGAATATTGTCATGGCTTGCTTCACAGCACGAGAGTGATTTGGATTTTTATAAAAAGCAAAGCCGTTAAGGCCAAATAGAAGTACTGAACACAAATTCGTTCACAAATCCTGGTGCGAATAATTTTAAGGAAAGCAGACTAAATTCCATTAATTGGCTGACCAATATGCCAACTTCGTGCAGCCAACAATCATCAAAGAGGAGGAGAGCACTATAAAGTAAAATAAATCTTTTTAAAACATGTGCTTCTGAAAAAAAAAAAACAGAGGCATAGAGTAGGACAATACGCAATGTGCATTATGTGAGCACACTTTTGCTATAACACAGCTTAAGACTGTAGCAAAATTCAGGAAAAACTTGCTGGCCCGGTACGCCTCGCTGCACCTAAGAATTTTTTTTTGAGACCGCCTCTCTTTCTCTTTAATATTTTAAAGCTAGCTCTCGGACGATCAAGACTATCTGTCGGTCCTTTTTACATCCACATTATTTGATTTGTTTAGTGTTTTTATAATCGATTTTCAAAATCATGTTAACCCAAATTCGAAGGCAAAAATTGCAAAGAGGTTGCGGGTATTAATCCACTCCATGCCACTATGGACGTACGCCTAAGCCATTAAGTAATGCGGATCGTACCATTCTCAGAGAAGGCGTTAATCTCCTCCTTACACCCCAAGACAGTTCGTGACTTTACCGTCTTGGTTGATTTACTGTATAGCCAGTTGAAAGTCCGTAAGGATGTTTACACTTGACGTCCTTGCGTCAACACCACCATCGCCTCCTGCTGGACCGTATTATACTCGGGCAGTCGGAAACAGATCTCAGTTCTTGGGTTTTCAATGTACACCTATGCCCACTCTGTCTTCTAGCTTTGATCCATCCATGTAGTATGACCTTCCAGGATGCAATACCAGAGTTCCCTCAATCAGTGGCAGGATATTGGACATTAAATGTATCTAAAGGGGTTTCGAGTTTTTGAGTTACAATAAGAGTGCAAGCCGATTTTCCAAATCGCAAGAAGCTTCAGATTCTCAAGGTAAAATATTCATATATGTGCAGAATATTATGATGATCTGCTGGCAATGCGATCTATATCTTAATAACAAAAATTACTAGAATTGCCTTGTGTTGCAATCTTCCAGCTGACTGTTTTATCGTAAAGCTTCACATTTTTGATGTTATACATACTCAAAACGTTTTGACATACGAGAGCTATTTGTGTTGTTTACAGTAACTTAAAGGATTCATCTCGCCCAAAAAATGGAATTAAATCGCGAACATTTTCATGCCATAATTTTTTACAACTTTCGACGTGCATTAACTCAACAACAGTGCATCATTGAACTTAATTCATTTTTTTTATTCCCGTACGTAAATAATAAAGTGAGAGGCCAACCTTTCTCGACACCTGAAGAAGCGGTTGGTGCGTTCAGAATGCATGTTTTGGAGATACCTCAATCAAAGTGGCGAAAGTGCTTCGACAATTGGTTCTAACGCATGAAAAAGTGTATAGATCTTAATGATGATTAAAATTAGTTGTTGTGTTCTTAAATCACGTAATATAAAAGGCAAACCTGGTACATGGACAGAAAAACATGCATGTCTAGATTGACTCGCTTGTACTTTCATTTTTCCATTGATTTCTGAATTAAAATTTGCACAACCACCATTACAGGATGGGGGGTATACTAATCTAGTCATTCCATTTGTAACACCTTGAAATATTCAACTACGACCCTATTAAGTAACTATATTGCTGATCGTCTTGATGTTAGTCGATCTAGCCATGCCCGTTCATCCGTCCGTCTGTCCGCCTGACTGTCCCTCCGTCCGCCCGACTGTCCCTCCGTCTGTGAAAATCACGATAGTGGTCGAACACATAATGCTAGCCGCACAGAGACTTTTTATTGACGTAGGTCGTTAGGAATTGCAACGTCCGTCCGTCCGCCCATGTGTCCATCCGTCCGTTCGTCTGCCCATCCATAAATGCATAAAGATAGCTGCACAGAGACTTCTTATTGATGAAGGTTGTTTGGGATTGCGAATGGGCAACATCGGTTCAGATGTGTATATTGCTCCCATATAAATCGATTTCCTGGTTTGACTTCTTGAGATCCTGAAAGTCGTAGCTTTTCCGTTTGGCTGAATTTTTGCTCGGAGTGTTTTGTAATTATTTCCAACAACCGTGCCAAATCGGACAATATAGCTCCCATATAAACCGATCATCCGATTTGACATACTTAACCCCTGGAACCAATTGTTATCCGATTTAGCTGAAATTTTGCAAGGTGTGTCTCAAAAACTGTGCCAAGTACGGTTCAAATTGGGTTTTAACTTGATGCAGCTGCCATATTAACCGATCTGCCGATTTGACATCTTGAGCCTCTAAAAGTAGCATTGATATCCGATAGGGCTGAAATTTTTGAAGGAATGTTTTGTTATGACTTGCAGGGCCATGTCAAGTACCGTCCAAATTGGTCCTTAACTCCTGATTAGTCTTCTTCAGCCACTAGAAGCTTCAATTTGTACCTGATATGGCAGAAATTTGGTACGTAAAGTACACATTTGTCTACATTTGTCTTCAACGAAGTTCATTTGTAGATTTTTTTGCAGAATCCATGGTAGTGGGTTCCCAAGATTCGGCCCGGCGGAACTTAACATATTTTTCTAGTTAATGCTCCACTACACCCTTTCTAAGCTATCTTATTATTCATTTAAGATCCTGAGTCGGTGAAGCGTTGTTTGTTCTTCCTCCCGTCCATCTGAGTGTAGAAGCATATGTAAGGCTGCCAAACCAAGGTGTTGTCCTACTCCATTTGCAGTAGATTTTTTCACAAAAAGGATTCATCCGGACAAATAAACAACCCATAATATTTACAACGATATGCAGGCACACGCATCGAATCAATCCAGAACACAGCAAAGAGTGCAACAAAGGCATAGGTCAGCAAGGCAATACCTGAAGGCAAATCATCAAAAGCAGCCATGGGCCTTCTACAACGCAGGTTATAAATAACTAAGTATTTCAAATAAATAAGAACAGTAAAATAAGTATTTTGTTTTGATCTTTCGCATACAATTTCAACGCATGGCGGTCCAAAAGGGGAAAACTGGAAACTTTTAACCGAGCAGCGCAAGAGGACCCAGACTGGAAAAGAACCTAAGCTTCTAGTTTCGTGTTGGTAATGGCCGAATTTTCAAATACAGAGAGGGATATAGAGTCATATGTAAAGAGTGTTAACAAGTATTACTTTTCATTGTTCTGCAAGACGCAAGATTTTAGGAGTACCCTACTATTTCGACATCAACAAACAGAATAACCAATTTAAATTTTCCGATTGTCATCAATGTTTGAATATTATCACAAATTAACCTATTTTTGCCGAAGGGGCCTTTGTTTAGGAGTTATGGCCTTATACAAATTTCGAACCTAAATTTTCAATTTTAAAGATTTTGATCACAATTTCAAATATTTTGAGCCCTAATTTAAGAGGACTATGATGCATAGTTTTGGAGTTTACGCCATTTATAGTTTACGAACACAAAATAAACATTTGTGAAGATTCATACAAAAACTTAAATTTTTTGGGGCACTGGTGTGGAATCTATGGCGAATTGTTTCCGATTTTCATTAAGATTTTGAATTTCTTATAAGTGATTGCGAATTAAGTTATTTCTGCTCTAAACATAAAACTTTTTAAGGATTTTCTCGATTACAAATTAACTCAACACATGCTTTATTATGATGATTTAATATATTTGAGAGCATAAAATTTCCATTTTTGCAAATATTCATACAAATTTTAAATCGCAAAATAACTGCAAATATTCTTTCATAGGACTCGGACCACTTTGTATATAGAAGTTTTCCAACACAATCGAAAAAGAAGTTTTTTTTTTCTTTTCATTTTTGCCCTTTGCCAAAGCTGAATTAAATTATAGATATAATTATTAGAATGAGTAATAAAGTATCTGCTGTTTTGCTAAAAAACCCATTGAGTTCTCCAAGGCCCTAATGTTTTGGACCCCTCCCATTAGAACAAAGACTAGACGTCACTTCATCACTCACTGAGCTCTCCCGATATTCTGTGTAGTCATAATTTTTTTCCTGATGGCAAATTTTGCACATTTTGTGGCAAAATCAATTAAACCGGAAATGCATGTACGCCACACGTTCAGCCCCCACATCCGCTTACATAAACGGACGAGTGTGCACTCAAAACGTAAATGAACATGCACCGCTACATATGCCACCACACACACACATACGTTGTTACTCATATTACAACCTCAACCTTCCAAATACAGTGGTGAAAAGGAAATGAAGTAAAACCCTTAGTGAGCACAACACTTTGATGGAGGCCTACTAACCAAACCAAGACCAATAATAATCCACCACTTATCTCAATCGATTTGAGGTTAACAGTGAAGGGTGCCATCTCTTAGGTCGGATAGAGTCGTTGCCTAGCACTTGGTTTGTTTACAAGCAGCCATTCATTTAATTTTACTTATTTATTTTTCCCATTAAGGACTTGTAATATGCTGTAAACGATTGAATTGTCACGACATGGGGTACCAGCAATAACGCGCGCAATGAACAAACAAAAAACGAGTCTCAACTGCGCTATTGTCCGCATACAGAGGTGTAGAAACTGCCACTGAATCATGATATCTTAATGGGAATTTAAGGTCAGTACAGTAAATGTGCTTGGGAGCGTATGGGTGATAATCAAAAGATTTCATACGACACCATGTACGCTCACTGTGCAGCCATTCCGCAGCCTTTAAAATATTCCAGAAATATCATTCCTACCCACCACCCACACCGTACTCCTCTTGTGGCTTTCGTTTCCACAACAAATTTAAAAAGTTCCATTGCAATTTCACGTTTCATTTGCATTAAAACTAAACAGTTTATTTTCAGACATTAAACGAAACTGAAACTAATAAATTTTAGGCGTTTGCATATGGATGGGTTCGCATTGAAATGTTGCTGTTCTTCCTCTTGTCCATTGCCTTGGCAGCAAAAAGTGATAGTAGGTAGCTCCCTTTGACATTAACTGCAAAAACGCATAAATAAGGGGCAAGGATCTGATAAGAATCCATATTTGACATCGATCCCTATTTTTATCTCTCTCGTGCTTAAAGGTAATTTGCAAAACTAACGACTTAATTTGCACACATCGATGATGATTGTGGTTTCTTGGCCACACATATCGATTCACTTGAAGCAGAGCCAACCACACAAATCAAAAAGGAGCATATGAGGTTGGAGTGAGAGGAAATAAATGTTTAGCATTTGTAACTAAACAAAAAAACTACATCGTAAAACATTGACGATTTCCATCTTTAATTAAACCAAACTAATGGTCGGAAAGGAATAAAATGTTCAAAGAAATAAACATAATTTTTTTCATAAGTTAATTTTGTTCTTCTATTTGGTGCATGATATCTGATCCTATTAAGCATTTTCGTGAAATTCTGGGACTATCGTTACGACTAGCTATGTACTGTTAGGGAAATGCTAATTTTATAGTAACTGTGTAACATTTCCCTCCACTGTTGGACGTAATTAGTGAATTTGCTAATTTTTGACATAAGTCTCTTCGCTTATGCACTGAAATAAGCAGGAAACAATTTAACCAAAATTAGATACAAATTTTATTACGCTTAATGATTTTAGTGACATAGTAAAAATAATTTTGTAGCAAATTTTTACTGACGTATGCCATTGAATTGGCGGACTTGCCAATTGGAAGTTCATCACTTTGTAGAAGCAGGTAAAAAAAATATGTAATACATAAATTTTTAGTAATTGTAGAATAAGAAGTGGTATATAAAACATGTATGCATACACACATGAAATCTCCTATTCAATGGGTAATGGATGAAAATTGCCACGCTATTGGAGCCACATCAGGACCGATTCGGGCCATACTCGTTGGAGACCCTTGTAGAAGTCATTGTGCAAAATTTCAGCCAAACCGGATAGGAATTGCAACCTATAGGAGCTCAAGAAGTATTATCGGGAGATCGGTTTATATGGGATCTATATATCATATTATAGACCGATTCAGACTATATTTTATACACATATTAAAGGTCATAAGAAAAGTCGTTGTATAAAATGTCAGCCAAATCGGATAAGAATTGCTCCCTCTATAGGCTCAAGAAGTATAATCGGGAGATCATTTTATATGGCAGCTACTACAATATATCAGTCTATGAACCGACTTTAACCATACTTGGCACAGTTGGTGTAACAAAACACTTCATGCAAAGTTTCACGCAAAACGGATAAGAATTCCACTCTCTAGAGGATCAAGAAATCAAGATCCAAGATTGGTTGGCATGGCGGTATGGCAGCTATATCAAAACATGGACCGATACGGCCCATTTACAATCCCAAACGACCTAAACTCCAAAATTTCAAATGCCTAGCTTTAATCGTTCGAAAGTTAGCGTGCTTTCCACAGACACACAGACGGACGGACATGTAGCCATGCCCGTCCGTCTGTCCGATCGACTTAATACGTCATGATGATCAAGAACATATATACTTTATGGGGTCTTAGACCAATATTTCTATGTGTTACTAACGCAATGGCGAAGTTAGTAATGGCATTGGCGATTATTGAAAAGACTGAGGTCCACTTCACATGTGACGTCCATTCGACAATGGAATCTCCATTGAGTAAATTTTATTTGCAGCGTAAATGTTTGTTCTCCGATCTGTAGCGTATTCTGTAAATGCCGCACTGTGTTGGCCTAACGTTACATATTCCAGTGTCCCTGGAATATGTAGGGTAGTTTCTAGTCTCGCAAGCTCACCCACTTTATAATTCCCTGGGACATCTCTGTGCCCCGGCACCCAGAACAGGTGAATTTTGAACAGTTCAGCCACCTCATTGAGAAATCTGCGACAGTCGAGGCCAGTTTTTGTATTAAGAAATACGTTCTCCCGGAATTTAATGGCTGCGTGGATGTCTGAAAAGATATGCCAATCGTCGTTATGAGATTATATCTTAGCCATTCCACAACTTTCTTAATTGTAAGAATCTCCGCTTGATACAAACTGCAGTGGTCGGGTAACCTTTTTGATATGACCAGTTCTAGATATTTAGAGTACACCCCAAAGCCCACCTGGTCGTCTAGTTTGCAACCATCTGTATAGAAGTCTGTGTAACTTCTATTACCAGGGATATCGTAGTTCCAATCGGTTCTATCAGGAATAGTGGTACAGTAATTTTTATCAAAAAGCGGCTCAGTTAGGGTGTAATCCACACTGCCTGGAATATCGGACATTGTATCATTGTATCAATTGTATAACACAGCGTACGTAGCCGCCACATGACCAAGGAGAAAGCTCTCTTATCCTTACGGCAGTGATCGCAGCTATTTGTCTACCCATGTGGACATTTGGCATTAAACGTTGCATTAAATTCAGTTCATCAGATGGTGCCGTCCTCGCCTTTACTTCTTTTGAGATTTCTTCTCAGAAAAGTAAAAAAAAAAAGAAATATGTCAACCAAGAATGATTGTTTTCAGCAAAATATTAATCGTTTGCCATGTTCACAACTTACTTCCAGAGTCTCCCCTTTTTGCAGAGTGAGAGAGAAATAAAGAGTAAGCGTAAACGTGAGCGTTTGCCCATTTGTTTGTCTCATATTTTCTCTTTTGTAGAAATTTCAGGACATACTGTCGGAAAATTTCCATCGAATCTATTTCGATGTTCTTAATGCCCATCAGTGTTTTTCGTTAACCACAGCAAAACCTCAAAGTCGATGTGTCACTGCGAGCTGTATTACATTTTGCCCAGTCACTGTAAATGTTGTGAAGTTTGTGATGTGGCAAACAAGAGCACAGACAGCATGAATACCTACGTCCTGTTACTGAATTGAATACTCCTGCGGTACGTTATAGCGCCAACAAGACGGTGCGGTGTCCCAAAGGCGGAGACTAGTACTTCCTAATGCACACTCGCAAACACACAAACATACAACAATGTAATTGCGGTGTATACGACGAGCCAGTCAAAATGACAGCTACAATGGCCAAATGGATGTCATTCACGTGAAACAGCACCGGAAGGCATGAATACAAAAAATACTGTCAAAGTGCCCTACATAGAGTTGAAGAGCAAAGGAGTTCCAGATGGCGTGATGTCCCCAAAGCACAGTGGAGCGTTATCCCCGATCAAATAAACAAAACAGGTCAGTCGTAATGTGGATAAACTAGTAAATGATTTGTGCGTATTGGACACTAACACACGACCCTTGCCGAACTCCGTTCGAAAAGATCTTAAATAAACAAATAAAATAAATTTTCCATAGTGTATATTTTTCATTTTGCAGTGTAAACATTTTTGTTGAGCCAAGGTGCCGAACCGAATTTAAAGGTGACCAATTTTATAATTTTTTAAGGAAATATTTACTTTGGTAAAAGATTTTTCATTTGATATTAAAGAATTTGAATTTTAAATGGTAGCTTAATATATCCTTAATTTGGCATTTTATTATTAGAGGCAAAATCTTTCAGGTCAAAATATCTTTGAAAGTTAGAAAATTGACTTTGAGACAAGGACTACAGTGAACCTTATTTGCAGACACAGCAATGCCCTTCAAACAGGAGCGTCTTTAAATGTTGAAATTTTGTAAAGTAAAAATGCAAAATTATTGATTATGGATTTTTCAAAAATAAGAACAGATCAATGAGTGCAGTCCGATTCAAGTTTAATGATAAGGGGCCTCCTTTTTATAGCCGGGTCCGAACGGCGTGCCGCAGTGCGAAACCTTTTTGGAGAGAAGTTTTACATGGCATAGTACCTCACAAATGTTGCCAGCATTAGGAGGGGAAAACCACCGCTGAAAATTTTTTCTGATGGTCTCGCAAGGATTCGAACCTAGGCGTTCAGCGTCATAGGCGCTAATGTGGCCTCCAGTATATAGCGTTTTAAATCTAAAGATAGCATCGCTCTTTTGAATTGCAAACATTACCAAAACCCATTTTTGAGCATGGTTATTGCAGACTTAAGGTTGATATTAAGTTTGAGTTTCATAGTGGATTTTAATAAAACTTCTTCATAAAAACTGAGGGAATGTGTCACAGAACAAAATCATAATGTTTTTGCTTAAAATTTTAATATCTTAAACGAGTAAGAGCGTGCTAATTTCGGCCGGGTCGAATCTATGCGCCGTATCTCCTTTTAGGCAAACAAAGAATGCTGAATAAGAACTGTTGTGCTATTGGAGCTATATCAAGTTAAAGTCCGATTCGGACCATAAATGAATGCTGAACATTGTAGAAGTCATTGTGTAATATTTCAGTTCATTCGGATAAGAATTGCGCCTTGTAGGGGCTCAAGAAGCAACATCGGGAGATCGGTTTATATGGGAGCTATATCAAGCTATAGATCGATTCAGACCATATTAGACATGTGCATTGAAGGTCATAAGAGAAGCCGTTGCACAAAATTTGTGCCAAATCGGATAAGAATTGCGCTCTCTAGAGGCTCAAGAAGTCAAGATCCCAGATCGGTTTATATGGCAGCTATGCCAGATTATGAACCGATTTGAATCATACTTAACACAGTTGTTGGAAGTGATACCAAAACACAACGTGCAAAATTTCAGTCAAATCGGATGAGAATTGCGCCTTCTAGGGGCTCAAGATGTCAAGACCCAAGATCGGTTTATATGGCAGCTATATCAAAACATGGACCGATTAAGCCCATTTACCATCCTAACCGACCTACACTAATAAAAAGTATTTGTGCAAAATTTCAAGCAGCTAGCTTTACTCCTTCGAAAGTTAGCGTGCTTTCGACAGACATACGGACGGACATGGATAGATCGACTTAAAATGACATGACGATCAAGAATATATATACTTTATTAGGTCTCAGATGCATATTTCGAGGTGTTACAAACAGAATGAGGAAATTAGTATAGCCCTATCCTATGGTGGAGGGTATAAAAACGAATTGTGAATATCGCTGATATATGGACTTAATATCGGTCTTTACATACATTAGTGAATTCATATTAACCATTTTCCATTTGAAAACCTTTGTGAAAATGCAGTTTACGAAATAAAAACTGATAACAGCCTTAATTTGACAGCCATCCTTTTGGTAATGGCTCCAAATACTTGGACGATTTAAATGTATGTTAGAGTTTCAGCCCATTAGAGAGCTTAAATCATGCTAAAACTAAAAAGTCGGCCAACAACAAGAAAATTATATCAATTATTTGTATGAATATTTTATTGTAGAAATCTATAATCGGCACGCATAGGTTTTTATCTCGAACTTACTACCATGCATGAGTATACTACTGTTTATGATACATTATGCAAAGAAGAACATTCTTTAAGCGAACGTCCCACTGTTCGGCAAATTCGTGTTCAGGTGCTGTTGATTTTGCCCACACACCCACACTTCAGTGTAGAAGGTTTGTAGACCAAAAGCCGTGTAAGTCGTCACGCTGTGTGTTGTTGGTGTTGTCGGTCGCCTTCTTGTGATGATTAGATGATGAGCTTGTTTGGTTCGACTCTAGCACTCTATCAGCAACATGACTCCATTACCACTCAGTAGGCACTTCATTCCGGTTCTGGTTTTCTTCAAGAACAGACAGTGAAGGAAACTACGGTGCAGTTCGTTTTGAGTTTGCACTAGGGATTTCGCAACGGGATTTCCGCTGCGTCAGATAGAAATTTCACATTGCACTTTGAACAAATTAACAAGTAAGAGCATTAAGTTCGGTCGAGCCGAGTCTAATATACCCTACACCATGGCATGCATCAGCGGAGTTGTTTGAACGATTTTCCTTAGTGGTTTGCATGAGAGTAATATAAGGTTATATACCGATATGAACCATTCTTGATAACTATGCTAGAGGTCATAATAGAAGTAATCGTGGAGAGCAAAAATACGTTCTGCCTTATGCTTTAAAAATGGATTTTCTTTTTTAAACAGAAACAAAAAACATCTGGACGATATCCTGTTGTAATTCACGTCATTTGACAATAATTGTCGCTAATATAATGCAAACGAAGCTAACAGGAGACGATTTTCATACCCTACACTACTACTGTGGTACAGGGTATTATAACTTAGTGATTTGTTTTTTTTTTTTTTTTTGCGCAGATAGACTCATTGATAAGTATACCGATCAACTCAGAATCATTTTCATTCATTTCATTTAGCTATGTCCGTCTGTCTGTCCGTCCATTTGTCCATGTTAATTTGTATACAAACTACAGGTCGCAGTTTTCATCCGATAGTCTTCAAATTTGGTACAGCCATGTTTTTCGGCCTAGAGACAAAACCTATGAAAATCGGTTCAGATTTAGCTCCCATATATATGTTCTCCCGATTTGCAATAATAATGCAATAAAACTATCATTTGTTAACCGATTCAGTCGAAATTTGCCAGGAAGGACTTTCTCTTGAAATTCTCTGGTGAATTTCATGAAAATCGATTCAGGTTTAGATATAGCTTTCATGTATATATATGGCCCGATTTTCACTCCTAGAGCCACTGCATGCGCCTTTATTCACCAATCTTCCCAAAATTTTCTACAACGCTTTCCTCGACGAATTCCACAATATCCATAAAGTTTGGTCGAAATCGGTTCAAATTTAGATATAGCTTCCCAAAATTTTCTACAACGCTTTCCTCGACGAATTCCACAATATCCATAAAGTTTGATCGAAATCGGTTCAAATTTAGATATAGCTGTCATATATGTATATCGCCCGAATTTCTCTTCTACAGCCACTGCTAGCGCATTTATTGACCAAATATTGCCAAAACTGCATAACGCTTTCCTCGATGACGCAATATCTAAGAAGTTTCGTCAAAATCGGTTCAGATTAAGATGTAATTCCCACATAGATGTTCGTCAGATTTTGGTTAATTTGCAATAATCTTGTCATTTGTCAACCGTATTTATTACAGTTTGAACGTATTTGCACGAAATTTGATACCGATTGTTTAATAACTCATCTGAAAACATGCGCCGAGGTCCATCAAAATTGGTTCGAAATTAGTTATAGCTCCCATTTTTTACCTATAGGGTAGGTGTAGGGTATTATAAAGTCGGCACCGCACGACTTTTACCTTTGCTTACTGTTTTTTTTTTTTTTAATATTTACTGAATATTTTTTCGCGTCACTCTGTATATACCGCAATTTTGCAGATCGCAAATTTGTTTTGATTATATTGAAAAATTGGCATAGATGACTTTTGAGGCCCATTGACAAAGCTTGGTGAAATTAGATGAAATAATATAAGTGCCAGTCTGCCATCATAAGACAACCATACTGTTGCAAAATAATCTCATACGAATTCAATTTTGTGCACGATGTCAAGGATGCCCTACCCACATCCATATCCGTTTCCTAAAAGAGGTGAATATACCAACTTCGTATTGAAATTAAAAAACTGAATTATTTTGTGCATATCCTTCTTCCTATTTTTGTTCATTTGTTTAAATTTTGGTTTGTTTGCATGGTACTACATCGTCCTCGCCTTCGAGATGAATAGTTAAGAGCACAGGCCTGGCACCATAACATTTTCTCTGCCGTTTCTTGTACAACTTTTATACAAGAAACCCTAATAGCAGCCTCAAACTTCTGACTGCTCCTTGTGGTGTTCTTCTTTAGTCAAGTGTCTCTGCAGAAAATTGTCACAGTTTCCTTTCTTTTGAATCACGGGAAAGGTGTGATAAATTTTCATAAGAATTTGAAAGGAATTTCTTTTTTGTTGGAATGTTTCTCTTTTATGTCTCCTCGTACTTTTCGAACACGAATCGGATAACAGCGACACTTGATTGACATTTTCACCAGCAGTTGGCGAACACACCCAAACACAACCTGTCTCACAGTATTCAGGAAATGTCTCAAGCGAACGAATTGCCGGCAGTACGTTATATTCAAGCAAGTGGAACAAATATCATCCAAAGTCTGCTTGACCATGACATGGCCAATTGCCGAATGGTTGGGATCTACAGTAACGTACGCGTAGTCTAATGTAGAACATTACAACAACTCTCGTCCCAGTCACATTAGGTTATCATTTTTTAAATCAAATGGCGGAACAAGGATATGCGATATCAAATGGAATTGAAAAGGAGCACATAAAGGACCGTTTCATTTCAAAGTGATTGCTATAAAAAATGAAATTTGCTACTTAACTTCCATCAATGTAACCTTGTGAACTCACGAGAGCTCAATCAAAATGTGAGACGTACTTGTTAAGTTGCCGTCATTGCATAGAACGTCGACATTTAACTTAATAAATATTCTGCTTCAAAAGCAATAAATAAATCCGAGATCAAAGTGTCACAAACGCTGCAGCGAATGTTGGACATTTATGTGAGATTTTGAATCGCATTTCACCACCAAAGGCAGCTTCGCAACGCATGGGACAGCGACAAATTTAAAATTTTCCTTGAAAGAATGGATCTAAAACCATGAACAAGGGCAAAAGTTTGATTGGCAGAACAAAACATTTTGTCCTTTAGCACAATGAATCTATGGTGAAACTTATGCTAACGGCGAAGGAGTTCCTTAGCTTATATGAAGAAGCCCACAACAATAACAGATGTATCTGTAAGAACTCACCGCTTCAAAACGAATTGGTTTAATGATCTCAGGAGTTCAAATTATACCATGTTGTTAAACCAGACGCGTAATGATCCAAGCTAATAAACCGATTCACATGATTCTTTTTGTGGAAGAAAGTGCTTGGCAAATTAAAAAAAAAATGAATGAATGAATGAATTATGAGAAATTACGACAATGACATCATTGCTTGGTGCATAGGCAACAAGATTTGAAGAATAACCATTACTAGCGCACCCAAGCACTTTCGGTACAGCGGAATATAAAAATCACAGAATAAAAATGTTTTCCATTTCATGATGGAATGATATACGAGCCAACAACGAGTCGAAATTTACTACTGAAATTCGGAATCAGTGGCCTCAACGTTCTCATCGAAAAATCATCTTCAGCGATGAGGCTCATTTCGAGCTAAATGCAAAATATGCGTTATAGGTCAGACAACAATCCACATGCACTCCATGTAGATTGTTGTCTCCAGAAAAAATTACGATTTGCTGCGGATTATGCGCCAGCGTCATCATTGTGCCGTACTACATCCGTGATGGTCAAGACCAGCACGTTACTGCCGTTCAATGATAACAGGATATATATGGACATGTGGTTTCGACAGGACGGTGCCACAAGCCACACAGCGAATGTAACAATAAATTTATTGGAAACTAAATTTGGAGAACGTGTTATCTCACAAAATGGGCTAATCGATTGGCCGTCTCGGTCGTGCGATATGATGCCGTAAGACTATTTCCTATGGGGCTGCGGCAAGTCTTTGGTCTATGCCAACAAGACAGCGACGATTGATGAACTTCGTACAAAACAAATATCGACCGCGAAATTGCAGCAGTATCGGCCGATTTATACTTAAAAACCATTGAAAATTGGGTTCAGCGTCTGCACTTCTGCAAGCGTGTCCATGGTGGCCATGCAAAAGAAATCGAATTCCATACATAATGGCTTCGAACGTACTTTCGCAGAAATAAAGAACTACATGGATATCAAAAACCTGTTTTGTTTTATTAAAAAAAAAAAACTTTAGTAGTAATGATCGGGTTATATGTTCGTTTGGTGGGAATTAAAGGAGGGGCGAGCACTAGAAACTTAACTCTATATATAACCATTTCAGGTGCTTACCATACTTACTTACACGTGGACGGAACAAATTTTTACCCTATTGCAATATACCCTTCATATTTTGAATATCATATTGGTATAAGACGTACTCTCAGTCACGTGTTAAATGTTTGAATGTTACGATCGTGTTCTACTCCTTAAACCTTTTAAGCAGTTTTGGAGGCACTTGAGATTGTTGGCCCAAAATATAAATGTCAAATTCCTACTCTATTCTCAAATACCTTGAATTTAAGGCCAATATTGTCATATTAAGGCTACATTTCCCCTGTCGCCTTTTGTGGTAAAACTCTCTGAAAGTTGAATCCATATTTCATAGTAAGATTCCTACTGTACTTGGAAAACCCTCATTGTTTGAATGTTACGATCGTGTTCTACTCCTTAAACCTTTTAAGCAGTTTTGGAGGCACTTGAGATTGTTGGCCCAAAATATAAATGTCAAATTCCTACTCTATTCTCAAGTACCTTGAATTTAAGGCCAATATTGTCATATTAAGGCTACATTTCCCCTGTCGCCTTTTGTGGTAAAACTCTCTGAAAGTTGAATCCATATTTCATAGTAAGATTCCTACTGTACTTGGAAAACCCTCATTGTTTGAATGTTACGATCGTGTTCTACTCCTTAAACCTTTTAAGCAGTTTTGGAGGCACTTGAGATTGTTGGCCCAAAATATAAATGTCAAATTCCTACTCTATTCTCAAGTACCTTGAATTTAAGGCCAATATTGTCATATTAAGGCTACATTTCCCCTGTCGCCTTTTGTGGTAAAACTCTCTGAAAGTTGAATCCATATTTCAAAGTAAGATTCCTACTGTACTTGGAAAACCCTCATTGTCATGATAGGTGATTTAAGGAAAAAGGATGACCCCAAACACTTGACGTTATATTTTTATGTCAGACTCGTTCTGCCTTCCATTCGAGACCACATATTACCAGATCGCGCTACATACCTATTCGGGTTGCCCAATTGCAGGTCATTCTCTCAAACAACCCCCGTCGGATATTGAAATATAAAGTGCGCTATTTTCATCACATGATCATTTTAAACTATCTGAATATTGCAAGTAAATCTTAGTCAATACAAACATACAAAAAAGACATTGATTTTCTACCTCATAACATATGGGACGACCCATCATATGATATAGCCAAAAATACTGCACCCTTTTTCCTTTCGTTTATTCAAACTCTCTACCCACCATATCATTCAAGAAATGCATAGGTATTTTGACTCCTTTTAATGTTGACTTCAATTCAAGTTTTCCAAAAAACACATAAAATTTAGAAAAATGCATGAAATCTTTATTTAAATAGATAGTACGGTCCATATAATTTAATGTTTGAAGATTATTTCATGCAAATGTTGACCGTGAGTGTGCCTCAAATGGTCCATCCTTCTTCGATGTTCTCTTCCAAATCGTCAATTGAAGCGGGATTGTATGTATAAACAGGAGCTTTAACATAGCCCCACAAAAAAAGTCTAAAGACGTTAAATCGCACGAAGCCGAGCCCGGTCACGACCGGACCGGTCACTAGCGTGAAATAAATTGTTCACCGAACTCGCATCTCAGTTAGTCTATCGTTATGCGTGCTGTGTGGCAGGTGGTACCGTCTTATTCAACCACATGCCATGAAAGTCAAACCCTTGCATTTGGGCAAAAAAAAAGTTGGATATCATCTAACGATAGCTCTCACCATTCACAGTTACGTTACGCTTCGCATCATCCTTTAAGAAGTGCGGTCCAATGATGCCACTAGCACATAAACCGAACCAAAATGCGACACTTTCTGATGACTAAGCGGATGGACCATTTGACAAATACGACTTTAATGGGTGAAGAAACTTTTATCGGTAGACCCGTTTATATGACAGCATTATCCAAATATGATGTAATCTGCATCATATTTGGCACAGCTATCGAGAGGCCTAATACAACTAACCGATCCAAATTGACGCGAAATGGCATAATAAATACGTATGTCATACACCCAAGAATTTAAATAGGGATTTGCCGTAAATGGCAGATATTACCAAATATTGTCCTGTCTGAACCATATTCAGCACGATTGTCAAGGGTCTAACAAAACCCACATATCATAGAAATCGGGTGACAAATACTCCTTTTATGGTCTCAAGACCTTAAATTGGGCTATCGGAGTATTTGGACACAACATACCGTTGTATGTATCTGGACCATATTCATCAAGAATACGGTGAGTCTAAAGCAAACTGCGTATGAAAAAAATCTCAACTTTTAAATGAAATGAAATTACAAGGAGGATATTCGAAGCTGGGTAATAAAAAATTAAAGCAATCTGATTCGATGTAGCGATGTCCGTCTGTCCATGTATTCTTGTGATCAAGCATTTTTGTCCAATTTTCATGAAATTTTGCACAAGCCACTTTTTCGGTCCAAGGACAAGATTAAAATATAGCTCCCATATATATCTTATATCTTTCATCCATTATGAGCTTCTAAGGCTATAGAAGCCACAATTTTGGTCCGATCTTTACACAATTGCATGAGGTGTTTTATTTGACTGGATTTAGATATAGCTCCCATACATATCTTTCAGTCAATATGGCCTGTTAAGGCTGTAAAAGCCACAGTTTTGGTCCGGTCTTTACAAAACTTAGCACGAGATGTTTTATTTGACGTCTTAATACGTGTACAAAAGTATATAAAAACCAGTTCAGGTTTAGATGTAGCTCCCATATATGTATATCTTTCATCCGATATGGCCTTCTAGAGCTATAGAAGCCACCATTTTGGTCCGATCTTTACAAAATTTAGCATGAGATGTTTTATTGAACGTTTCAATACTAGTGCAAATTTTCATTAAAATCAGTTCAGATATAGATATAACTCTCATATACATCTTTCATCCGATATGGACTTTTAAGGCTGTAGTAGCCATAATTTTGGTCCGATCTTTACAAAATTTTGCAGAAGATGATTTACTTAAGCGCGAATATTTTTTGGATTTGTTACCACAAAGCGGATAAACAAAAATATTGGCCCCTTTAAGGTACCATTAATTTCAAGTTGAGTTTCTTTGCTTTTATTTTTTTGTTACGCTTGCTTTTTAGAAGTTTTTCCAATTTTTTCCATTTTTGTTAGTAAACAAGAACTTTAAAGTTGAAACTTGAAAATAATTATGGAATAAGTAATGTGTTAACTCCCGTTATCCAATTATTGTAAAATCCGCTGCAGTCACCGTGCTCACTTTGATCGTAATATTCATCTTGACAGATTTTTTCTTATGGTTGTGGAACAATCTAAAAGGCTTTCTTCCAATGACTGATGGTGACGGTCACAGCCTTAATGCCCTTTTTTGTATCAAAACCGATCTTCGTTTTTTATAAATATTTTCGAGAGAACAAAACGAAATTGTTTGTACTGATCATCTTTTTGTCTGTTGCAATGTGTTGGCAATATGAAAGACCTTATATCGGCGATGAACTTCCAACTTTGATTTTTCACACATGTTTTTATTCGTTGTACGGTATTTCTAATATGAATCCCAATTGGGATTCCCCGATATTCACAAAACCAGAATGGACAAAAAAAAAATAAACCCACATCGGGCAAACTAGGGATTTCCCGTATTCCCAAAACAAATAAACAACACTGCCCGGTTTTTTCTTTGAAAATACTGCGACGACGTAAATCGAAGTAAGGTTAGGTAAGAGTGGCAGTCCTTTACAGACTCACTTCGACAATTTTAGTCCGTTGTGATACCACAGTAGCAACAAACCAAGGCCTCTGGTGGGAATCGAACCCACGACCTCTGCACTGGCAATCCAAGCCCACTACCAACCGGGGCGCTTAAGCGTAGTTAGTGGGATATAGTTTTTTGACCCAAGTTTTGAAGTATTTGTGACTTTCTAGACTACTTTCAGCAGCAAAAATTTGCTGGCTGGTTTCTAACGAATTTCTCTGATTGTTCGCGTTCATTTTAAATATTTAACATTGAAATAAAAAATGAATATTTAACAAGGAAGCAAAAGGCCCCATTATATGCTACAAAGGCAACATATTCAGGGTGTAGAGTCTTGTGACCTACTTTTATGTCGTAACAAGTACCAAATATTTTTCGTTCCTCATTTTCTGTGCGAGGAATATATTTGCATTGGAGTAATTTAAGGTGCATTCGTACCAAGAAGCAAAACTTTTTACATCCTCATTGAAACCCCTTTGAACACACAACAGCGTCTAGTGGGCCATGGGTAATGCAGAATCAATGTGCTTAACAGCCATCAGCCATCAACCACCTGGCATCAAGCAATGGGCGAGCACAATCGTAACTCGGCTGTTTGTTTCATGTGGCACTTGCCAAAGTGCTTATTAAGCACATTGCTGGTCACACATGATAATCTGATTTGGCTTTGTGAACGAATACAGAAGATTTCAGTTGCCAATTATTTCTGGAAATTATTCATTCGGAAAATCGTGCGTCCTAGGTCACGTAACATATTCCCAGCAACAAGCAAAGTGTGAAGCAAAGAGGTCTTCCTTTGCATTGGGCTTTCTTATATGCTACCCAATTCGTGACAAATGGTGGTGGTGCAACCTCAGAAGTTGTAGCCTCCCTGGTCCTCAATTAATCTTTATGTTCGTTTCAATGTCTGTTTTATGTGATTACGAATAATTACTCATTCCTCGTTTGTGCAACAGAAAGTTCGGCGTGTACCTACCACCAAGGATTCTGCAAAAATTGTATACTACAATAATAAGCCCTTTAACGCCTGATCCTCGATTGTCTTTTCTGATTTTGATGAAAATTCATTTTTTCATTATTTGGACCATTTATATTCATGTAGTAATTTCTTTAAACAAACGAAATTCCAAAAAATTTAAAAAAAAATAATAAAAATTAATTTTTTGAAAAAAAAAAGAATATTTTGAACCTTCTCATTTATTCAACGTTATTTTATTGATTTTGAGATTAAGGCATCAAAGTGCCCTAAACGAGGTACGTGTGAGATGTTTTTGAAGAATCTGAAAGTAAGTCATAGAAGCTGGTAAAATATTTTAGAATTATATTTTCAAATTCGGGATCTGGCTAACATTTAAATTATTCGCAGGAAAAATGTCCAATACATAGTACTAGGATTCGGCCCCACTCACAATTTCAACCTTAGTTGTGCCAATAGAAAGAGTTGTTATATACTTGCGGCAACGAACTCTTTTTCTTTCGTGTGGAGATATAAACTTTGAAGCTTTCAAATATTTTCTATTTTTATTGAAACCACTACAAGCCTCTCAAATCCATATGCCTGCCTGGCGGCTGCAACAGTACGGTAGTTTTATCCTTAACAAATATTTGCAAGTAGTGATGTGGCAACCCTCTGCATACATACCAATCTAATATCAACACTTCCCATATTGACTTACACACTCGAGCATCAGGGACAGGAATAATGCGAATGTTTCAGTTTGCCGCAATCCACACGAACACAATTCGACCAACATGTTGAACTTTGGTGGCGCTCGAGATTACAGATGATTAATATCAAAACAAGTTAATTGTGTAAATATTTAAAATGTATCAAATGATACTTAGTTGCCTGTGTACACAAACTCTAAATACAAAGCAGTGAAACGCACATTGCCACAAGTACATGTTGACATTGACACCACTGCGACGACGGGCGGATATGAGGCCCTTGAAGCATCGTTTTCTCGCTTTGACGTTCGCAGGGTGACACAGGCATTCCAAGGGTCACACAGATAGTTGCACAGATTGGCGAAGGTCGTTGACAAAGGCAAACAAAGGAGGCGCTCTGCAGGCCAAATAGGAACTGCGGTTTACAGGTAGCATGGGGAAACGAAAGGCCTTGGCCATTCCGCCACTGTCAGCTGAAAGCACGGACCCAGAGAACATCAGTGCACAGTCACTCATTTACTCACCGAAAACAAAGGACAAGCGAATTAAAAATTACCACGCACACATACGCCGCCCTGAATTCAATTAATTCCTCTGCCTCGCTAGACAGACGGGCGTGAGAACGTAGCCATGTGGTCGTGTGAAATCTCGGCTGCAAAAACCATTAGAAAGTAAATAATTCGTGCACTCTGCGGTAATTAAAATAAATTTAAATAATATTTTCACTTTAAATATTTACAGACCGTTTTCCCGCGAACGCACGCACAAGATGAACTCTTGTAATTATGACCCACCCAACAGCAAGTGTCTCGACTCCAAAAAGATAACCGCGTGCGCATTGCTCGATTCTGCTAAACTTGTTAGACTGGTCGAAAGGTAGTGCCACCAATTCACCTGCACTGCCCCGACCTTTGCTGCACAAGGTGCAAAGTGCTAACACCAGCCGCTGATTAACTAAATGTAACTCGACCTCTGCCTAACCCAATGCCATCAAGCCTGATGACGGAGTCTCTTTTGACCCAACGAACAGAACACAGTATTTAGCACATCAGACATTATCAAACATTCAGTCTGATGGTGGACGGTGTCACGGGCGTGACCTACAAAGTCTCCTCATTCCTCATTGCACACAATCGCTGCAATTAGGCGAAGTCTTCAATAATGCATGCAACTAAATCAAACGTTGATTTAAAACATCCGCTGTCAAAAGGCAATGCAATTGTTCACCGCGCTCCATATGTCATAACCTTGTCATAAGAAAAATGCAACAAATGTTTTGGAAATGGATTCAGGAATCCCCTTCTGATAATAACTCCAAAAAACACACTTTCTGGCACTTTCGAACGTTAAAGTAAAATATTTGTGGTTCTTGACCATTGATTGCTTTGCTTAATGTAACATTTTTTATACCCACCACCATAGGAAGGGGAGACATTTTTTTTTTTTGCAAATAGAGAAACGCATACCCTCCAATTTATTCTTTTGATCCCATTAAGCGAAATACGAAATATTATGACGATCGGTAAACGATAACACGTGCCACAACGATGCTCAAAATTGGAAAAGGACATTTTTGGGATCCATTGGATTTTAATTTGAGCACAAAGTAAACATTTATATGACACTTTTTGTTAATTAAACACAAGTAACAACTAAAACCACTATCTATTTATAATCAGCGCTCTGCCTTCCGGGTCAGTTTCACCACGTTAAGATATTCACATTACCATTGAAGAGGATACATTTCAGAGAAAAGTTGTCTTTGTTACGGCAGGAGTGGTATAAGTCTTGGTTGCTTCGGGCAATGTAGATTAGAGATTCATCTTTTTTTAGTGGGTCTGTTGGTATTCGAGAGCTTTTGGATAATCATGTAGAGCTACAGATAGTGCTTCTATATCTTCAGAACCAATGATCAGCCCATGAGTAAGATATGAATGAACAGATTTTACGCATCATGTTCCGGGTTTCAGGCATCAGATGTTTGGGATCTGCTTAAACTCTACGAAAGATATCTCAATCCTCTCAGTGAAGTGACGGGAGTCATTATCAAATCCTTCACAAAGAAATACTAGAAGTTGGTGTTTCAGTCGACCCATGGAACTCATCGTCCATGACAACGCAACAAGGCACATGGTGCTGGCAACTGATGAACTTGGGTATGAGGTGACCTTTCTTCTCGAACATTTGCTCCAGTCGAACTACAAGGCCTGCCTCTTTGCCTTTTTTGGACAATTGATCCCCACAGATCGAACTCATCTACACATTCTGGAGCCCTTCTGCGATTGTTAAAAGTTTCCCCTCTTTCAAAGTGAGTGCAGTCAACTTAATCTCTTTAGCTTCATTCTTGAAGTCCACGCCCTGATATTAAATGCTCTCAAGGTGCTTGTCTTCAAAGTGCATGCTCCACTTCTTCAGATAAAGCTTGCTGACCAGCTTCCTTGTAGATAGCCTTGCGAATTCCTTACTGACATGGCATTGGGATTTCAAAAACCTAAGCGGAAAGCTGGCGTCGCACCTTGGACGACAGCTTTGAACTTATAAAAAAGCGAAATGCCAGGTAGCTAGGCTATCTTTTGCTCGTTGATGCTGCATTGCCATTAAAAGTCATCATCAGAAATTAGCTTGTAAAAACGGCAAAAATGTTTGCTGAAACAACAGAAAGTCTACTGAAAATGAAACAGCAGTAATTTTTGCGCAAACAGCAAACATTTTTTGCTCTTTTTAGTTGGTAAAAAGTTAAAACTGTCCTCAAATAGGGTATATTTTATGATAATTTCTTACAATTTTATAATTTTTTAACGATTTCAAGTAGAAGCAGACAAAATGTCTAATTGCAAATGTCCAACTTAATTGACTAAAAATGTTTATATATAGGAAATGCTTTATAATTGTTTTAAAATTAATAAATATGAGAGAGTTTCATTCATATAGCAAAAAAATTGTAATTTAAAATCAGCAGACAGTGTTTGCTGATACAAAAAAAAAAACTTATATCTATGGGTGTAAAGATATAAGTCATGATGCCAGACTCACTGACAAAAGTCTGCTGAAAATAGCAAACACTGTCTATTGGCTGTAAGCAGATAACTTTGCTGCTATTAAAGCAGTAGTGCTGCAACTACAATACTTATTCTTCAGACTCATAGAAAAAAGACTGCTGATTATAGCAAACACTGTCTTCTGTTGCTATTACCGCAGTAAACGCACTTTTGTCCATGAATATTTCATTAAGAAGCAGGTGCAAACTTCTCGCTGTCCGATTCAATTTTAAGCTGCATGGTAAGGGGCAACTTTTTTATAGCCAAGTCCGAACGGTGAGTCGCAGTGCAACTACTTCTTGCAGGCGAAGTTTTTACTTGTCTGTGATACCATTTTTTCAAATGGCATAGTTCCTCACAAATGTCGCCATCATTAGAAGATGATAACCACCGCCGAAAATTTTTTCTAATTTTCTCGCCAGGATTCGAACCCAGGCGTTTAGCGTCATAGGCGAACATCTGATGACATTTTGTACTGAAATTTCCACCCCAAGTCTCCGAAAATGTTTTTGCCACCACCACAAAGGTCCTTTTCTAGAGCCCCTTATATGCTGCCGTGTTTAATTTTGATGTCAGAAATAGAGCTCAAAAACTAAAAATCTTTTCCCAATATCTCTTTTTAGACAAACGAAGGATAAAAAAAAATAAATAATTTAATATTGGAGCTATATCAAGTTATTGTCCGATTCGGACCATAAATAAACTGAATGTTGGAGACCTTAGTAGAAGTCTTGTGTAAAATTTCAGCCAATTCGAGTAAGAATTGCGCCCTTTAGGGTCTCAACAAGTAAAATAGATAGATTGGTTTATATGGGAGCTATATCAGGCTATAGGCCGATTTGGATCATATTTGATGTGTATGTTGAAGATCATGGGAGAAGCAAATCGGATAATAATTACGCCCTCTGGAGGCTCATGAAGTCAAGATCCCAAAACGGTTGAAATAGCAGCTATATCAGGTTACGGACCGATTTCAACCATACTGAGCACAGTCATAATAAAACACCTCATGCAAAATTTCAGTCAAATCGGAGGAGAATTACGCCCTCTAGAGGCTCAAGTAGTCAAGACCCAAGATCGGTTTGTGTGGCAGCTATATCAAAACATGGACCGATATAGCTCATTTACAAACCCAAACGACACTACACTGCACTAATAAGAAGTACATGTGCAAAATTTTAAGCGCCTAGTTTTACTTCTTCGAAAGTTAGCGTGCTTTCGACAGAAGGACATGGCTGATCATGACGATCAAGAATATATATATATACTTTATGGCGTCTTAGACGAATATTTCAAAGAGTTACAAACAGAATGACGAAATTAGTATACCCCCATCCTATGGTGGAGGGTATGAAAACGATTATTAAGTGTTTTCTTTACGACGATTTACATTCGTTCTATATGCGACTCATGAGAAAAAGCGCTTGCTTTCCATGCACATAAATTTATACTAAAATTCTGCTTGATTTTGATAGCTTAATCAAGAATATTTAAGCCTTGTCTAAGAATAGTGCTCCTATCAGCATTTGCAAACGCACTCTCGGCTCTAATTTTGGCAATATTGCCTTCACTTTCGACGTCTCTTCAAATTTCAGCAATAACTTTTCGACCTCAGTTTGATAGTGAATTTCAGCTTCCAATTCGTTATAGGCCATAACCCTTCTTTTACACCCAAGGACATAACCCAACCCATTTTGCTATTTCTATTTTTTCAATTTTGCTAACTCTAATTTTGTGAACGTTCATCAACAACTTCTAATTAAAAATTGATAAAATCGTAGGATGTTCTATTCAAATGAAACAGATATTTTACTTGAATTAATTACCTTATTTTGTTTTTGTTGTATTGTCATATAAAAGGGAAGATATTTGTAATATTTTATTTTGAAATTAGACGAGTTTAAAAGAGACAACGATAAAAAGAATGATTTTTTAAGAGCTATAGGAAAGTTTCTCAAAAAAAAAAAAAACACACACACACACACATAATACACAGAAAAATGCCTGGAACCTTTATTTGAATCGATAATACGGTCCATATAAATTAACGTTTGAAGAATATTTCATGCAAATGGTCCATACGCTTAGTCCAATTTTGGCATACTCTTTCCAACATTTCAGTCGGTATGTCACGAATAAATGCTTCATTGTTCTCTTCCAATGCGTCAATTGAAGCTTTTACATAGCCCCACAAAAAATAGTCTAAATGTGTTAAATCGCACGATCGAGGTGGCCATTTGGCCGTTCCCGAGCGTGAAATAAAATGTTCACCGAACTCGCATCTCAGTAAGTCCATTGTTACACGGGCTGTGTGGCATGTGGCAACGTCTTGTTGAAACCACATGCCATGCAAGTCAAGCTATTGCATTTTGGAGGAAAATAAAAATTGGATATCATCTCACTGTAGCGCTCACCAGTCACAGTTACGTTACGCATTATCTCTGAAGAAGTACGATCGAAAGATGCCATCAGCCCACAAACCGCACCAAACTGTGGCTTTTTCTGGATGCATTGGTAGCTCTTGCAATGCTTCTGGCTTATCTTTACTCCAAAATCGATAATTCTCCTTATATACGTACCTATTGACCCAAAAATGAGCTTCGTCGCTGAACACAATTTTTCGATAAAAAAGTGGATCTTTGGTCAACTTTTCAAGAGCCCATTCACCAAAAATTCTGCGTTGCGGTAAGGCATTCAATACTTGCATCAGCTGTAGTTTGATAAGCTTCACACCTAAATCAATCTGCAAAAATTTCCAGGTTTTTCAGTAATAGAGGCTCAATTGCCGCGAGCGGCGACAAATCGATAATTGATGGTAATCATAAACACTGGCTGATACGGCTGTGATATTTTCTTGGTTCAATGTCCATGTTAATTTGGTGCGAAATTTCGTCACAATAGCCCGAATAGCCGCTTCAGTGGGTCGATTAAACTGACCATAAAATAGAGGAAGCGCCGATGAACTTTCTTAACAGAGCCCACATTTTGATTGTAAAATTCAATAATTTGCAAGCGCTGTTCGTTTGCAAAGCAATTCATTGTTAAGTTATAGACCAAACTAAACATTGTGAAACAAAACACGAAAAATCTAATAGCTAAAAATCACCCTTTATTTAAATACAACGTTCTACTACAATTTTGTGAAAATAATTAAGATTAGTGCATTAATTGAGTATGTGGTAGTGAAGGTGAACCGATCCACCGATTTAACTTCGTGAACCCATAGAAGCCTCAGTATTTTGCGGTTTGGTCGAAATTTGGTATGTCAATCCAAATTCCGCCCAGAAAGATGCCCAAAAAGAAATGTTTGCCGTTTCTATTCCCATAAAGACTGAAGTTGTCTATCTAACCATAGCTCGCGATGCGTTGCGGTAAAGTTCTGCTCTGGGCACAGAACGGAATCGATTAATTATGTAGGTTTGCATGACTTATGTAGAATAAGACAATCGCAAGAAGAAAAGTACGACCATTCGCAAATCTATTTGTTACACGTTTCCCCCAAAACAGACTGAATAGGGACTTGATGCTTTTGCTTGCTATCCACACTGACTCTTGTGTCTAAAGTCATATTAATATGTCATTCTATTCAGAGACTTAAACAGCATCAACACCCGTGGATTTCAATGTAGCAGAGAAATAAAATTCCTTCACCCTGCCTGCCTTGTTTTGAACGATTAACTAAGGAAATTTATTAATCTTGGTGTTTTCGTCCATAAAGTAACCTTTGCTTTAAAATGGATCACTTCAAGAGACTACTTTGATAAAACTATCTCATCCAAAGCTCTCGGTTTTCCCTGTGCAAATTTTCTTCACTCAAAGCAATTTCCATTTGAAGTTCAGCAGTTGTAGGGGCAACTGTGGTCGTCCCCTATATCACTTGCATATCCAGTTCAAGGTTAAAGGAGGCCCAAAGGCACACAGGGGCAATTGACTGAATTTGCAGTTCAAATTTTAAACTCATTTCCCCCTCCAAATTGAATCACAACATCCTTTCGTTGTGCTGTGAAAGAGCCTTCCAAGGTGCCACCAGAAGGCGGCAGCAAAGTGTATGGGGTGGCATTACAAGTTTGGCGATAAAATAAACGACAATTCTTTTTGGCAGCATTTGACAACATCTGTTGTTTGGACTTGGAAATGTCAAAAAATATATTGCCGCAAGGAGTTCAGCCAGGCAGATGTACATAAATGCTCGTTGACATCGACACGGCAAAGTTAATAAACCCGCTCTAATTGGGTAAAAATGCGCTGCTAAATTACACTTATCGCTTATTACACACTCAGCCATGGGGGAGTAAATACCGGCATAGAAGTCGAAATCTTGCATGGTGTTGCGGAACGCTTTGTGAAATGAGCGCGAAAAGCATTTCTTGTACTTCATTCGCCACTATGCGGCAGTTAAAGCTGTTCCATTCGCCCAGTTGGTGAGGATGTTTGCATGTTGCCAAATGACCACCCACGCCCCCTACATATGTACAGCCATGTGAACATCTGTGCAAACAATGAACAGCATCGGAATTTGTAGAAGCTCAACAAAAGCCAACAACTCTGTTTCGAGCTGATAACTAAACCAATTGGTGGCGTGTTTAGCAAATGTTTGTTGTGAGAACCTGGCAAAACAAACACACGTATCACCAACCGACCCACCCCATCACTCAACACACAGCAAAATCCTTCCTACATACATCTAGGGTTTGCCGTCATCAACGCAGTTTCATGCACGACATCAATTCATGGCATGGCTGCAGTGGTCTTTCAAGGCGGAGAGAGGGCTAGTGTGCCGCTACAGACATCTAAAGGATCTCTGGACAACGCAGGAGCACTGCCAACTCGTCATTAAAATTTAAATTATTTCAACATTACCACCTACCAGTATAACTTAAATACATATTTTCGCATGTCCCCATAGAAAATTGAAGGAAAAATGTTAAGGGAAGTGTCCCTTAGGACAGGTTTAATCATTGCCCTTCCTGACAGGTAGACGCGAGCATTTAATTTCTTTTTATCAGCCAGCGGTCACAACAGCAATCAACATTTTCTAAAGTCGTGTCCAATTAAAACAGATAGCGAAAGGATTGCTGCGAAACGTTCATTCGGCCGTGTAGTCATCTGAGGACAGCTACACTGTGATTTGCATTTTTATACCCTCCACCATAGGATGGAGGTATACTAATTTCGTCATTCGGTTTGTAATACCTCGAAATATGCGTCTAAGACCCCACAATGTATATATATTCTTAATCGTCATGGCATTTTGAGTCGATCTAGGCATGTCTGTTCGTCTGTCCGTCCGTCTAACTTTCGAAGGAGAAAAGCTAGGCGCTTGAAATTTTGCACAAATACAAACATGGCGCAAATCGGTACATAATCTGATATAGCTGCCATATAAACCGATCTTGGGTCTTAAATTATTCAGCTTTTAGGGGGCGAAATTCCTATCCGATTTGGTTGTAATTTTGCATGTGGTGTTTTGGTATCACTATCAACAACTGCGCTAGGTATAGTTCAAATCGGTGCATAACCTGGTATAGCTGCCTTATAAACCGATATTGGGTCTTGACTTCTTGGGACTCTAGAGGGCGAAATTCTAGTCCGATTTTACTGAAATTTTGCACGTGTTGTTGTGGTATCACTTCCAACAACTGTGCTTAGTATCCGTACATAACCTGATATAGCTGCCATATAATCCGATCTGGGATATTGGCTTCGTGACCCTGTAGAGGGCGCAATTCTCATCCCATTTGGCAGAAATTTTGTACAACGGCTTCTCGCATGACCTTCAACATACTTGTCTAATATGGTCTGAATCGATCAATAGTTCGATACAGCTCCCATATGAAACTATCTCCCGATTTTGCTTCTTGAGCCCCTACAAGGCGCAATTCTTACCCGAATGGACTGACATATAACAAAATAATTTCTACAATGTTCAGAATTAAATTCATTTATGGTCCAAATCGGACCATACTCTAACTAGAAAAAATGAGCTAAAAACCCTGGCTACCATTGGCTCTTAAACTGTGACCCAACCAAATCCTGCTGATATGGTCATATGATAGATTTTGTTCGGCACGCGCTGCTTGTTCTCGTTCGTTTACTGC
The DNA here is from genome assembly GCF_963082655.1 of Stomoxys calcitrans. Taxonomy (NCBI): domain Eukaryota; kingdom Metazoa; phylum Arthropoda; class Insecta; order Diptera; family Muscidae; genus Stomoxys; species Stomoxys calcitrans. Next base: position 238,691,734 of record NC_081553.1, on the reverse strand, counting down.
CTGCTCTTGGATTTTCTCCGTCACTCTCTATACTATTACTATAAAAACTATTTTATTAGTTTTGCCGCCGCAGAGATTTGAACTCATGATCTCATGCTTGATAGTCTTTCACGCATCCTCTAGCCTACTGACATCACTTTGCTGCTGACTCCAATGTAACTGCAATGACTGCACAGTAACAAGTGTCTCAATAAAATTCAATTATAAAAAAATGTTAAAACCACTAAAATTTCATTCCATTTGTAACACTTCGATATATGCGCCTAAGACCCCATAAAGTACTTACATTCTTGATCGTCATGACATTTTAAGTCGATCTAGCCATGTCCATCCGTCTGTCGTAAACACGCAAACTTTCGAAGAAGTAAAGCTAGGCGCTTGCTTGGTATGATTCAAACCGGTTCATAACCTGATATTGCTGCCATATAAACCAATTTCCCGATTAGACTTCTTGAGCTTCTATACGCAAAAAAATAATTCGTTTCATGAAAGGACATTTTCGACAAGTAAACTTATTTTGTGAAAAATGTTGGATTTTGTTTACGACGAAAGTACATGTTGTTTGCAATAAACTCCTCCAAGAATTTGTGAAAAATATAAAACTTTTTTTACCCCAACAATACCTTACATTATTCATATACAGAATTTTGTACCTAAGGCGACACAAGGCGATATAGAAACAGTTGTTGTGTATGAGTCTATACTAGCGACGAGCACGCAAGTGCAATCATGTGCAAGCCCAATGAGCTTGCTCGGGATAATTTAATGTTTACGTTCACAGTAATTTGCAATAATGTGAGTAGTTTTGCCCAACACTGGTCTAAACGCTCAAAACCTGACCTTATCTCTAATAGAAGAGACACAAGAGAATAATTATTGGCACGGTTAACAGATAAACGTTAACAGCTATCGAAACTCTTTTGTTGTTAAAAAGTTTTTGGTTTTACAACAAAACAAAGGTCCCTTTATCGCTGCTAGAAAATTTACAATTAACAAAGTTAGTTACGTCAAATAATGCAACGTTTGTGGCTAACGTTTGATATGTTGAAGCGAAACGTTATATAAAGATATATAAAATATTATATAAAAAAAATTGATATAAAAATATTTTGTTTGTCGTAGAAATGTTCCAAACGTATTATTTTTTGCGTACAGAGGACGCAATTCTTATCCGATTTGGCTGAAATTTTGCACATATCGTTGAGGAATGACTTCCAACAAATTTGCATCCGTAGTTTTGGTATGACTTTCAACAAATGTGCCAAGTATGGTCTAAACCGGTTGATAACCTGATTTAACTGTCATATAAACCGATCTCCCAATTTGACACTCTGAGGAACTGCAAGGCGCAATTTTAATTCGATTTGGCTGTAATTCATACAAGGTTTTACCCAATCGGATATGCATTGCGTCCTCTAGAGGCTCCAGAAGTTAAGATCCGAGATCGCTTTATATGGCAGCTATATAAAAACATGCACCGATATGGCCCATTAACAATCCCAACTGACCTACCCTATTAGGAAGTATTTGTGCAAAATTTCAAGCGCCAAGCTTTACTCCTTCGAAAGTAGGCGTGCTTTCAACAGACAGGCGGACGGACGCACACACGGACGGACATGGCTAAGTCGACTTGGAATGTCAATACGATTAAGAATTGTATATCATCTTTGGTCCTAGATCAATAATTCGATGTGCTACAAACTGAATGAATTAATTAGTATACCTGTGGTGCAGGGTAAAATAATAAACAAGTAAAAGCGTGCGTGCGTTCGACCGGGCCGAATCTTTTCGCGGCATCTCTTCTTAGGCAAAACAAAGGATAAAAGAAAAGATTTGCTCTGCTATTAGAGCGATATCAAGATATGGTCCAGTTCGGACCACAATTAAATTATATGTTGGAGACCTGTGTAAAATGTCAGCCAATTCGAATAAGAATTGCGCCCTCTAGCGGCTCAAGAAGTAAAATAGAGAGATGGATTTATATGGGAGCTGTATCAGGCTATAGACCGATTCAGGCCATAATAAACACGTATGTTAATGGTCATGCGAGGATCCGTCGTACAAAATTTTAGGCAAGTCGGATAATAATTGCGACCTCAAGAAGTCAAGATCCCAGATCGGTTTATATGGCAGCTATATCAGATTATTAACCGATTTAAACCTTATTTGGCACAGTTGTTGAAAGTCATAATAAATTACGTCATGCAAAATTTCAGCCAAATCGGATAGGAATTGCGCCCTCTAGAAGCTCAAGAAGTCAAGTCCCCAGATCGGTTTATATGGCAGCTATATCAGGTTATGGACCGATTTAAACCATACTTGGCACAGTTGTTGGATATCATAACAAAACACTTCGTGCAAAATTTCATTCCAATCGGATAAGAATTGCGGTCTCTAGAGGCTCAAGAAGTCACGAAGTCAAGACCCAAGATCGGTTTATATGGCAGCTATATCAAAACATAGACCGATATGGCCCATTTACAATCCAAACCGACCCACACTAATAAGAAGTATTTGTGCAAAATTTCATGCGGCTAGCTTTACTCCTTCGAAAATTCGCGTGCTTTCGACAGACAGACGGACGGACATGGCTAGATCGACATAAAATAACCCCACAATCAAGAATATATGTACTTTATGGGGTCTCAGACAAATATTTCGAATAGTTACAAACAGAATGACAAAATTAGTATACCCCCATCCTATGGTGGAGGGTATAAAAAGTGCGTGTACCAGACTTAAACGAAAAACATACCCGTGATCATATTACTCATTAAGCAAAGAAAGGCTTCGACGGCCGAAAGTAAAAAACCGCTAAAGATAAAAATAATGATAATATTGACTACAGTGCTAGCAACGAATGGTTGGAAAATTTAAAGAAAACTCCACCCTCAAACAATGGGACTAAAGATTTTAAGTTAAGGTTATATGCATAAAAGTTTTAAACTTCTAAAGCATTGAAGAGCTTGGAAAGAATATCATTCTTTTATACACCGAACGAAATTGATGCCAACGGTATTAATAATAAAGTTATGCCAAAACTATACGGCATGGTATGTATGATGTAAGGCATTTTAAATACCATACGGTATTGTTATACCCACCCACCATAGGATAGGGGGTATATTCATTTAGTCATTCCGTTTGCGACACATCGAAATATCAATTTCCAACCCTACAAAGTATATATATTTCGGATCGTCGTAAAATTCTAAGATGATTTAACGATGTCTCTGTGTCTGTCTGTCTGTTCGTCCGTCTGTTGTAATCACTCTGGAGCCTTTAAAAGCTGAGATATTTTGATTTTTGCTGAAATTTGAAACAGTGAGTAGTTTAAGGGTTCCCGACATCCTAACTAAATATGGATTAGATCGGACTTTATTTAGATATAGCTACTATAAAAGCTACCATAAAAGCTTTATTTATTACCCGATTTCGCTGAAATTTACAACAGTAGATTATTTTAGCCTGCCGAAATCTGACGTAAATATGGTTCAGATCAGACTATATTTAGATATAGCTGTCATATAGACCAATCTCCCGATAAAGCGTCTGAAGGCTTTATTTTTTACCCGATACCGCTGAAATTTAAAACAGTGGGTTATTTTAGGCCTCCCGACATCTGACCTAAATATGGTTTAGATCGGACTATATTTAGATATAGCTGCCATATAGAATTTGAAACAGTGAGTTATTTTTAGCCTCCTGACACCCGACCTAAATATGGTTCAGATCGGAGTATATTTAGATATAGCTGCCATATAGACCGATCTGCTGATAAGGGGACTGAAGCCCATAAAAGCTTTATTTTTTACCCGATTTCGCTAAAATTTGAAACAGTGAGTTTTCGGAGCCTCACTATATCCGACCTTCATATGGTTCAGATCGGTTTATAATTGGATATATCTGCCAAAAAGACCAATATTTTGTTCTACAAAATTGAATAGTGACATATATATTAGACCACACAATGTCCGTGCCGAATTTGTGTCCTCAAGTTATCCAATTTTCACCGGATTGTAACGAAATGGGGTTTACATATATACCCGAGGTGGTGGGTATCCAAAGTTCGGCCCGGCCGAACTTAATGCCGTTTTACTTGTTTTGGTATTAATTCATGGTATTGCTTCACTGTCAATAACAGTGATACAATGCGGTAGCAATTTTCCTTTCGGTGTAGATATGATTCAACTTAACCAATAAAATTGGTGCTTTGTTATTTGAATTTCGATTTGCGTCGCGATTTTTTGGACCCAGTTGCGATGTAAATCGAGGTATTACGTACAAATTCATATTGTAAATCTATGGGTTCACTATTTTTTAATAGGCAAGAAGAAAAAATCATGTTGGGCATGCCTTAGTTGGTAGAAAAAAATGTATTTAAATTGAATTTTCATCAAATTCGTTTGGAGTGATGCGAATCAATCACAACCCAAGCCTTGAGCTCGAACGACGTAAAACTTATACAAATATTGAACTAGGACCAATGTCTACCGTTTTCTCACCTCCTTTTGTAGTCTGCATAGGGGGAAATGTGAAGAGCGCACTTCCTTACGCTATCTAATATTTTCTACTTTGGCTTGGAGCCTACGCCAGCAGGCAGGTTACCCTGCAACCCCACCAAACTTGTTTATGTTTGAAAAAGGTACATTAGAACAGAAACCCAACATTCAAATGGTGAGCTCAATTGCTTAAGCACACACCACTCCCGCAGGCATAAGCCCATCACCTTTCGCGGACAATAACGACACACCTAACATTACCGCTATGATGGCTGTGCAGCCTCCGCAAACGAATGGAAGACATCGAAGTGTGGTGCCACCCACAGATGTCCCTTTTTTGCGCGAGTAAACCAAGCCACGTGCTTCTGCTGTGGCAATCGCGAAAACGGGTAAATTTGTTAACTTTGCTTGTCTCTGTGTGTGTGGTTTGGTTTATTTGTGAACACGAAACGCCACATAAGCATTATTTAAATAGCAGATGGCGAAAGTTGATGCTTTGATGTTTCCACAGAGTTTCGCTGCTACCTTTAAAAAGGGCAACAAGGAAACCAACCGAGCGGCAAATCGACCAAATAATCTAAATGTTTACTATGAGCGTACGCTCAGAAAGGTCCCCGTCTCGGTTCCGAGGAATAAATTATTTTGCAACTCCAACTGAGGAAAAGCACATCAAAGGCAGGCCAACACAAAAGACACTTCCAGACTGCGGCAGAATTTCCCACTACCCACGTTGATTGCATGTGGACAAAGTTCCCATTGAAATGGAGAAAATGTTGAGTGCAACATTTGCTCCCACCCGAACAAAGGAATCTGCATCCACTCAGTACGATTATAGTTAGAACAAATGAAACAAATCAGCCACATGATGAAAAGTTGAAGACCTGCAAAGCGGCTTTAACAACAGTTCCGGCTTAAATTACTAGGAACTTTGGTTCCTTGGGTTAAATGCTTGTCTGATGGCACAAAGGCATATACTTGGAATTAGCATCCGCTCGCTCCTAAACACTGGCATACAGCTTTTAAAGGCATAGTTAAATGCAAATTATCACACAACACACAAAAAATCTGTTTTATTGGAGAAGTAATCATAGTAAAATAGCTGAGCCCGGCCAGCTCCGCTGCGCCCGATAATGCTTTATTTCAGTTGAAAATTTATTCCAACTTTCCTGTGTATTTTTCTCCTCTAAAACTCTTTCATTTAAGATCCATATTGCCATGGGCGGTAAATATGTCCAATTTGAGGGGTTTTTCTGGTAGTGGGTGACACACGACACACTAAATCCCACAGTTGGATATCAGATTCGTTTTCTACTCTTAAATACCTTTAATTTAATGGCCCATAATGCACCATCTGTGAAAATTCAAGAAAATTGGTTCAGCCGTTTTTAAGTCAAACACAAATTCGCTCCACTGTGCCTTAATTCACACCAAGCGAAAAAAAAATTTTTGACGTTCTTTCTTTCAATTTATTCCTACTCCATAATGCACCATATGTGAAAATTTCAAGAAAATTGGTTCAGCCGTTTTTAGAGTCAAACACAAATTTGCTCTGTGCTGGGCCTTAATTTACACCAAGCGAAAAAAATATTTTTGTCGTTCTTACTTTCATTTTATTCCTACTCAAAAATTTTGACAAACTTTTAACTAATAAGATTTTTCTCCAAAATTATTTTTTCTGTAGAAATTTGTGCTATTTATATCTATTTTTATCTATGGCAAAAGGTGGGCCCGTCTTAGGTTGGGAAAATTAAAAAATAATAACGCAAACAAACGCAACAAAATTTCTATATTTTATTTTTCTTCATTCAAAGGACCGATAGGTTGTCATAACAAAGACAAATCAGTTTTGACCACTCTGCCCTCTCTCTCTTCAGGTTGGCTTCTCCAAATTAGTGCCATCTACTGGCTGTTTTCAATTAGATCAACTGATCCATCTACTGGCCAATTGATGACGCTAATGTAAATGTTAGTGGTACTCGCTTGGAGTGGCTTAAGGCCTATAACATTGATCATCATGTGGTAGTTGTCTCTAAATGACTATAGTCTCACTTAGTCCTGTTTTTTTAAATCAAATCAAATTGCCATATTAAACGATTTTCTGTGGTAAAGAACTAATTTGCCCGCCTATATATTTTGTGCGGTGGCGACAGTTCTTAGCAATAAAACGATGTAATACTTTTGAACAAAAAACTGTTGCCCAGCAGCACGTCGTTGGGACTTGTCTAGGAAAAGAAGGCCCCTTATCGATGAGCTAAAAATGGTGGCAACCTTAACACTAAGCTTTGGAACTCCTCCTATCGCACTGAACGTCATAACTTAGCGGGTATGTGTCCTGTCAGTTCGTTATGATTGATCGACTGTTTAGGATTGAGGTGGTCCGCTAAATATTGGGTTGCCCAAAAAGTAATTGCGGATTTTTCATATAGTCGGCGTTGACAAATTTTGCTTGTGACTCTGTAATTGCATTCTTTCTTCTGTCAGTTATCAGCTGTTATTTTTAGCTTACTTTAGAACTCGGTCAACTTTTGATTTTGGGTGGTATTTTTGGGGTAGCGGGGGTGGGTCCGCCCCGTTCCAATATTAATAAATTATATAGCCTATACCTCCTTCCTGACCATATTCGCAGTCTACTTCCGAATGCCCATATAGTCATTTGGTTTATTGGACAATAGACGTTATTTAGGGGTATTAGGGTCGGGGCGGCCCCTCTTTAAATCATAAAAATTCTTTTGAGTCGACGGATGCTTTGTTTTACGAAAACACTATTCATTTGCCTTATTTATGCATTGCAGTGTTGGCTTTGAAGAAAAAATGTGTATACCAAAATATTTCAAAACAATAAATTTATCATATATGGAAAGAAAAATTAATACCAAATATCCTATTATCACTACCATGCGGTATTGAAAGTGAATTAAACCCATGTTTTGTATCATTTGGCATTGAGTAAAGTAAAAACAAAAGGTATTGATGATATCAGTATATATATGGAAGCTATATCAAAAATCGAAACGATTTATTGTGTGAGAGAATTTAATGAGAGATTAAAGTGCTATAAAATACACATAAACTAAGACTTGCTAGATCTAATCATATGTACCCTCCATTGGTCAAGATATATGCAGGGTTTTTCTAGGCAGTTTAGATGAAAACTATATCAGGTAAAAGAACGAGATATACGTTATTCCAAGTAATAAGGTCATATAGTCCTAATAAAATACTTTGTGCAAATTTAAGCCAAATCGGAGTATAGGCCTGCCTCCCTAGGCTTAAATCGGTTACAGAACACTTTGGACCATACATTCAATGGATGTTAGAAAACATAACAAGATACTTTGTGCAAAATATTTAGTCAAATCGGATAGTAATTAAGACGCCCAAGACCTTAAGAATAAAATCGGGATATCTGTTCACTTGAGGGCTATATGTAACCAAAGACCGATTGGCCCCTTTACAATGCTAACCGATCTACATCAGACAGACTCTGCTAAATTTCGAGAGTCTGTCTTTACTCCTTCGAAGCTGGCGCGCTTTCGGCAGACAGTCGGCTGTTCTGAATCGTCTTAGAATATCAAAAGGGATATTTTTGAGGAGTTAAAAATGAAATGGTGAAATTGAAATCCCCATTCAGTGGAGGGGATTAAAAGAGATAAGCACTCTATTCTAATATGAGTGGAATTCGAGTACACATGTAAATAGAAGATATATCTCATATGGAATTACTACTTTGACGAAGAAAGTGCTGTTGAGTTGATCCGTGCACTTGCGAACAAATTCAATTCCTCAAAAAAAAAAAAAAAAAATTAATTTCACAAAAAAAAAAACGTTTGGGACATTTTTACAACAAACAAAAATATTTTATTACGAAGTTTTTCTTTTATTGTAGACTTGTAAAGTTCCCTTTAGGAACTTCGACTACGATAAAAGTACCTTTCTTTTGTTGTAAAACCAAAAACCCTTTAATAGCGAAAGTGTTCTGTAGGCGCAATTGATTATTCGATAACTGGACCAATAATTATTCTCTTGTATCTCTCCTACTTGAGCAAAAGGGTGAGTATTTGAGCGTATAGACCAGTGATTGGCAAACCTACTACTATGCACGTACATAAGAAAATATTCCCAAGTAAGCCCATGAACTTGCAAATAATTGCAATTGTATGATCGTCACTGGTATATATTCACTCCCAATCTTTTTTTAGCGGACTTGCTAGTTTATGGATAAATAAAAAGCTCTTCCCGCTAAATACTTCATACTTTAACGTTGGCAGCACTGACACCACATCTGAAATAAGGAAGAGAGATGACTTTATGTGAAACGAATTTTTTTTTTGCGTGCACGTGGAAATTTATTGACCTTTTCTTTCTTGAAAGAAGGATCGTTTTTATATGGTTGACGCATTTTAAACTATATCTAAATGTCATCACTTCTTTCTAGAATAATCAAAAATATTTTAAACATATGTTGCTAGGATGTATAGGATATATTGTAAAAATTTCATATAACTATTGCTCAATATGATAAACGATATGCTAAGAAATAGGTGGATAAATTGTGGGTCACCTGCCATAACGAAAAAAGAGGAAGTAGACCAGGGCACGACACAGGGATGATTTTATCGCCACTCCTAAATAACCTATTACGGATGCTGACTGAGGAGGGGTTTGAACCCTATGTAGACGACGTTATAATTCTTCAGGGATAGGAATTCGAATCAGCTTTGCCGAAAGGCGAAAGATTCTTGGATATGGCATGCGACTTGACCAGATCTAGGGGTATACACAGAAAGTTGAAATCTGTCTGTTGCAGAAGAAGGCGAATGTGGGCCAATTTAACGGTTTCCAGATACCTGAGATGACTCTTGAGATCGAGTACGATGCACTGCTGCCACGGCCTAGTCTTGGATTAACGCAAGTCTGATATTGCTATCTGGAAGATCATGCAATACAGATGGATCAAAGTAAGCGGACAGAGTGGCCCTGAGGGTTAACATTGAGAACCCAGAGTCTGAGATCTGTTTTCAACTGCCTGGCCATAATACGGTCCTGCAGGTGGAGATCCGAGCGACCACAGAATGCGTGAGGTGGTGTGGTATTAACGCGAATGCGTTCAGTGTGGACAACTTTATGGACAGACCATTTTGCTGTGAAGGCCGGAGGATTGCCATTAGTAATTTGGTGAATTCGAAGCGTCTCGGGCAACGAAGTCCGAGTTTTTGGGATGGGCGACGTATGTAGGACTATAAAACGGTCGGTAGGATGATGAAAATCCTATGAGGAGATCCGGATATTAACACAACGAAATTAATACTGAAGAGAAGGCGATCAGTGTAGTTTTCGGTAGGGACACATCAAAAAACGAGCACACTTATGCAGAATAGGGGCGTCAAATGATGGCAGGTGTTGGAAGATGATGAGACGCTGCAGTTTTGTAATACAGATTGAAAAAATTCTAAAAAAAGACGAATAGAGATATCTTAGCATTTTTTTTTGGATTTATGCAGATAAAAGTGTCCTCAAAAAAAACCAAAAATAAACTCTACCCGCATTTTTTACAACATTCCCAAAATACCCTTTCGAGCAATGATGGTTTCAAAATCTGCATTTTTTTAGAACATTTGCTGTGGAGGCTACACATATTATTAGGTGCCAAAAATTTATTTGTAGGTTGGGCGGGGTGAACTTTGTATACCCACCGCCTCGGGTATATATGTAAACCACCTTTCGTCCAAATCGGGTGAAAAATGCATATCTATGCCCCATAGCAACTATTTCGAAATATGTTCCGATTTGGCCCAATAAGTATATGTCATTGTTCGACTGTGTATAACAACAGATTGGTCTTTTTAGTAGCTATACCTAAAAATAAACAGATCTGAACCATATACAGGATATCGAAAAGCCTAACATAAGCCCCTGTGTCAATTTTCAGTGAAATGGGATTATCGCCTTTTATGGGGCTAAGACTTTAAATCGAGATATCGGTCTATATGACAGCTATATCCCAAACTGGATCGATTTGGGCCAAATCTGAACCGATCTATACCAAATTGAAGGAAGATTTCGAAGGTCCTAACACAACTCACTGTCCCAAATTTCGGCGACATCGGACAATAAATGCGTCTTTTATGGGCCCAAAACCTTAAATTGAGTGATCGGTCTATATGACAGCTGTATCCAAATCTGGACCGATCTGTGCCATATTGCAGAAGCATGTCGAGGGGTGTAACACAACTCTCTATCCCAAATTTAGGCGATATCGCCGAATGGCCCCAAAAGCTTAAATCGACGGATCGGTCCATATGGCAACTATATCCAAATCTGGACCGATCTGGGCCACATTGAAGAAGATGTCGAAGGGCCTAACACAACTCACTGTCCCAAATTTTAGCAAAATGGAAAAATAAATGTGGCTTTAATGGGCCTAAGACCCTAAATCGACAGATCGGTCTATATGGCAGCTAAATCCAAATCTGGACCAAATTAAAGAGAGATGTCGAAAGTCCTAACACAACTTACTGTCACAAATTTCAGCAAAATCGAATAATTAATGTGACTTTTATGGGCCTAAGACCCTAAATCGGCGGATCGGTCTATATGGAGGCTATATCAAGATATAGTCCAATATAGCCCATCTTCGAACTAAGCCTGCTCATGGACAAAAAAAAAGAATCTGTGCAAAGTTTCAGCTCAATATCTCCATTTTTAGCATGATTTCAACAGACAGACGGACGGACATTGTTATATCGTCTTAGATTTTTACGCTGATGAAGAATATATCGAGAGATTGGTCTATATGGGCACTATATCCAAATCTGGACCGATCGCATGAGCGCATATAAGATTCGGATCGGCCGAACCTGAACCTGCTGTTCATACAGCCTAATATGTAATGAATAATTTAGAAATCTTTTTCGCACATTCGTCTGCGGCTATCGAAATACTTTTGGCCTAACTTAGTAGGCGAAGCTGCTAAGGTTTTTACACGAATCAAAGTTGGTTAGCCGATCAAGAATATGTGTACTTCACAGGGTCGTTTATAAATATTTCGATATCTTGCAATCGGATTATTATAAGGTTATGATACCATGTTATTCGCCGCCACAGAAAATCTATTTTTTATTGTATTGAGCGCTAGGAAGGCACTCGTTTAAGCCCTTAAACTTACGTAGTATGCCGCGCCAGGAAAATCTTTGGCTTTATTCAAAATTTGCTAAAGTGAAAAGAAAAACAGAATTTATGGTGAAAGGAGAGGGGGAATCGAAAGCGTGTGTCCTTTTATTCAGTGAACTGACTCTGGGGATGAAGCATCGTTTGTTCCGTCATCAAACCAACTGAAATGGAGACACAAATCACTTGGGAATCGAATTTTTCGTCTCGGTGACAGAAGTGAAGCTAAAGCAGGTGCGAATCCCGACGCCACCTCAGCCACCACTGTATGATGAGATGAAAATTCCTAACAACATCAACAACTAAAGGCACAACGACAAAGGAGTGGACAAAGGCTAATGGAAATGGCGCAGCTTACCGAAAGTAAAACGAAAGAATTGTTGCGTAATTTAATTCCTTTGTTTGCCTTTACAACAATTGCCCAACTTTGCCTGGTAATCACCCACTCCCAGCATTAGCACGACTCTATTGATGATTGTTCGCAGCAGTAGCCATACCACCAGCTTTTGTCCATTTGTTGACTCTTAGTCGTATTTACTGAAGTTGGTCGCATTCCTATGTGCAGCAGTGCAGACGATGTTTCACATTGCAACAAAGCCAAAGCTCGGAGCACTTGTTAAACTCACCGGACATGGGAGCCTGCCGGATGTCCAACCTCCCCGCAACACAACACCACACATTTAATTAAAACGGCTTTGAGGTAATGACTACTGCCTCCAGCCTCCAGCCCGGTCCAAAGAGAGCCTAGACAATGTTAGCAAATAATTCCACTTGGCAAACAATAGGTTCGATTACAGTTTCGTCGTCCTAGGTATGATCAAAAGTAAAGTAGGGGGAAAATAATCTCCACTTGCATCTCAAAGTGCATCCAAAGATACCTTTTCGACTAGCAAAGATTTGCACTAGAGGTGCCTTCTTTAAAAGATGCTTACATTGCCTGGTATCCGTCATATTGGTCATGGCCTTATGTAGCCAGGGATTAAGAAATCTAGCCTCGTCAATGCTCAAAATCAAAACCAAACATATACCCCATACGTTAACTATCCGCGGCCAGCATGCCTGATTGACCTTCCACAGAGGTGGCCTGACAACAACTAACTGGAGTAAATTCGATAACCACTTGCTCTCCGCTCTGTGTTTCGAAAGTGAAACCCACTCAAATAAATTCCCACTATTTTACTTTTTTGAGCTTTTAAGCTCCTTCCTCGTTGCTGGGAGCGAGAGAATTCGCTAGACATTTCTGTGTCACATCATGGCCAGAGCAAAAGCTTTTTCCAAACCCTGCATTAGCAAATGTTGACAGACCAACCTAGTCATGAGCTAGAGTACATTAAATGCTCTTTCCATAGCATGAACGAGAAATAATGCATAATGTCCTTAAGCAAAGGAGGTGACCATATTACCCCCTCCCCCCACCCACTCCCTAAACTCGCCACAACAACGCCAAAATGGGCAGACATAAAAGTTCATGTTCAACAACAAATGATTGGGATAATTTCAACCAAAATAGTATAATGCTAAATCTCGTTAATATTTAAATTTACAAATAAGACAAACTTTCGATTTCATATGTTGCATTGCAATGGGTGTCAACAATAGCCTTGGACTTTACTACATTTTCCAGGAATTGTCTTCCTTGATAGCATTTAGCAAGATGTGGTTAAGTATGTGATGTTCATTGAAATCGGTTAACAGTTCTGTAAAAACTGATGCCAATATTTGCTTTACCGAAATGAGATCAAAATTACAAATTTGCACACGCACATTCCATTAAGGATCGGCAGGAGAATTTCGTCATATAAATGAGTGCTGCCCAAATTGCGTTTAAGGAACCTCTTAAGCGGAACCTGTTTCAAGAGCACTTTCAAATTGATGAAGGCCTTACAAATGTCACCTGTACTAGTGAGGGAAGTAGTTGGGGAGTAGTTACTGTGAGTATTTTCATACCAACCACCATAGGATGGGGGGGGTATAGCAATCGAGTCATTCCGTCTGTAACACCTCCAAATATTGATCTGCGACCCCATAAAGCTAAGATGATCTAGCCATGTCCGTCCATCAGTGTAAATCCCTATAACGGTCGAATGCATAAAGCTAGCAGCTCGAAACTTTTGCTCAGATAATTCTTATTGATGTAGGTCGTTGGAGATTGAAAATGGGCCATATTGGCTCAGATTTGGATATAGCTCCCATAGTAAGTGGTCCTTCGACTTGAACTTTGGAGCAGTTAAAAGCTCAAATTTGTATCCGATCAAGCTGAAATTTCGAACGTAGTGTTCAGTTACGATTTCCAAGGATCGTATGGTCCGAATCGGTATATTATCTACTACAGTTCTTATATAGCTGGAAATTGCAACTGTTGTCTGATTTGGCCGAAATTTTACACGTTGTCATTTAATATGTCGTCCAAAATCCATGGTAAGTATTGTCCAAATCGGTCTTAACCGATATAGGGCGATCCCGATACGCCTTTTGCGGCCACTAGAAAATTTATTCACTGCGCCTGGTTTGGAAGAAATTTGGTACCTAAGGTATAATTATGCTCTTCAACTAAGTTCAGTTTGTGTAAACTTTTACCCGAATCCCTGGTGGTGGGTTCCGATAGCTAGGCTCGGGCGAACTAACCACACTTTTCATTTTTGTTTTCTATATTCTCTCCAGGCTTTTATATGCGGATATGCTTTCGTATACTGCACGATTGCCTTCAAGCCTTCCAAATTAAAATTTACCCTAATTTAATCAGATATTATTTGAAATATTTTGTAGCTGTCTGTTTATATGGGGGCTTTATCTATTTAAAGGTCTATCTGGGTGCGATTCAATGTTAGTGCTGGAGAGAATAGATGTACTTCACGTGCCAAATTTGTTCAAGTTTGGGCTTTTGGGCGCTCAACGCGTCAAAATTCGGAATCGGTTTATATGGGGGCTATATTTTTTTTTTAGATGATAAAAATTTTGAGTGGAGTCTAAAAATCAAATAAATAAACAACAAAAAAGTGTCTCAATTTAACGTAAATATAGTGAAAAATTGTTTCTAATTTTACACAATTTTATAACTTTTTAACGATTTTAAATAACAGCAGACAAAATAACTACTTAAATCATGTTTCGGATTTAAAACAGCTAATACCCTGTACCACAGTAGTAGTGTAGGATATAAAAACGTTCGCCTAAAATTGGGAAAAAATATTAATATATAGCAAGTTCTTCAATTGCTGTTGAGAAGTTCAAAAAATGTATGGGATTCCATTCAAAAGGTAAACATTTTTAATCTAATGTCAGCAGAAAAAACTCAGCGGTGGTTATCCCCTCCCAATGCTGATGGCATTTGTGAAGTAATATGCCATGTAAAAAGAGAGGTCTCGAGGACCCCTAGCTTGATTATCAATTTAAGTGCCTTCTATTTCTATAAAATTCTTCAATAACAAACTGAAAACAACCAAAAATAATTCTTATTCATCACACCTACTTAGAGAAGCTTACAGATCTAATATCCTACGAGAACCAATGGTGCTTACCATTGAATGATAAATTTCTATCCTGGAGCACTGCGGGACCTGTATCAACAACCTTAAAACGGTAATGTGAATTATGGAATACCGCGACAAAAACCAAAATGGGAAAATAAAAACAAGAAAAACATTATTGGTCAACATAAATTAGTCTGATCAGGTTGGGTATTAAAATCAGATTTTCATTGTGCTTGAAATTGTTTATTTTTAGTATTTTCAATAATTCATTTCATTGTTTATATAATATTCCAGTCGTACAAAAACACATATATATAAAAAATGTTAATAAAAATTTGTTGAAAATACAGTTTTACTGAATTAATATTTTGTCTTGAGAGACAAATTATTTGATCTTTATCGCTTAGAAAAATTTCATGGAAATTTTGCCTTTAGAAAAAGTTTCATTTAAATTGTGTCTCTAAAAAGATATGTGCCAAAACTTTGTTATTACAAAAAGTTTTATTTAAAATTTGTATTTAAAAAAATTGTCTTGAAATTTGTTTGAATTTATGTCGCTAAAGAACTCTGCATTAAAAAGTTGCCTTTCGGAAACATAATTTCGGGTGGGCCGAGCCGGAATAAAGTTTTGTCCTTAAACAATGCTAATTGACATTTTGATTTTTGAAAAAATTTAATCGACATTTAGAAAAATATTTAATTCAAATTGTGTCCTTCTAGTGAACCCCGACCAAATTTTGTCTTTAGAGAATTTTTGAATAAAATTTTCCCTTTAGAAAAGGGACATGTGTACGCCGTTCAGACTCGGCTAGAAAAAGGAGGTCCCATTTCATTAAGCTTAATCTTGAACCGGACAGCATTTAGTTATATGAGAAAAGTTTGCATCAGTTCCCTAATGGAATGTTTATGAGCGTATTTGCAATATGCATGCCTGCAAACTGATATCTCAATTTAGCTCCTGGACGACACAATTCTCATCCAATCTGGTTGACTTTTCAAATGTTGCCCTTGGAATGACCTCCCAATGCCTGTACTAAACTCTGAGCGAAAGAGTCCTTGATCTGACATAGCAACAACTTTGAGAACTGTAACTCTCATTTAAATATTAAATGAATTTGTACATGAGATTTTCAACCTGTTCGAAATATCTTTAAACTCATAGAAAAAAGTTTGCTGAAAATAGCAAACACTATCTGCTCAATATTAGTAGTTAATTTTGCTGTTATTGTAGCAGTAGTTTTGCAATTTCAGAGCAGCAGACTTACTGCTGGAAAATCTGTTGACAGCTGTATAATTTAGAAGGGGATGTTAGAAGAAAAAATAAAATACAAATGTAAATATGTGTCTCAGTGGATGCTTACAATTACCACTCAATGTATACTTTCCATAATCATTTTTCTTTGAATTTAGATACAAAAGGCCATGTCAGTCATGTACACATTAGTAGAGCAGTAACACAAAAATGCGAGCGAGCTCAGCCACATTTCGAAGTGTATACCAATGGATGGATCAGGTAGCATAACAGCAGATTTTTGTACTTAAAATAGCAGATTTCGTTTGAAGATTTAGCTGATCGAAAAGTTTGCTAATACAGCAACCCTATGTTTGCTGAAACAGCAGTAATGTCTGTTTTAGCAATCTCAACAGACAAGAATTGCAAACATTTTTGCTGTTTTGCACTAACAAATTTGGTTGAGTGTACAAATGCGTTTTTCTCACAAACGTTCTCGTAAATATTAGTAGCCAATAGGTGGTAATGCCCATACATAGCGAGCCACCCTTGTGTATATGTGCACACTCAAAACGAAATTCAGGAAGCAATCTTCAATTTGTGATCTCTCGGTGGTTGCAGCTAGCACCGCGGTAGGCAAAGATAAACGTTTGGCTCAACCCTTTCACTATGACCAAGGACATTTGGCGACCTTTCAAAGCACATGCACTTCGATCGGCACAAAGCTAGTGGACCGGAGGAGGAGCATTAAATGGCTCTCTATGCTTGCAATTGACAACATTAAACACTCTGTAAGACAAGTGAATGTATGCTTGCGTACGTGCGTGTGTGTATGTGTGCGTTTGTTCGTGTATAAATGTGCATTCTAGTGTGTTTTTGGGGTCCGTGTGTGTGCAAATATTGATAATGGGGAAATAAGTCTTCACAAAGGAGTCGGGCTTCCGAAACCACATCTTGGGATAGCAATCAACAAATGTGCTCGCAAAGAAGACAATTTCCAGCTTAAATTGATGAGAGCGATAACAATCGACATTTGCTAAAACCCTTTAAAGACATCATCAAATCCTTCTACCAAAAGTCCTCTATCACAAAGTCCTACTGCCGAATACGAATTGGTTAAGCCAACCAAACACATCCTTGAGCCTTGGCTCATGTGTAGGCATAGCGGCCCACGAAGCGGGGTGGGGGGACAAATGGGAAAATGTAAAAGGGATTAGGCCGACATAGTGAATGGCAGCACGAGAGAATGACGTGAGTGCGAATGTGCGTTTGTGTGTGTATGTGTGTGTGTGCGTTCGATTGGGAGGACTTTATGGAAAACGTTAAAAAACAACTGTCTTCAGTTTATCCTGTCACTGTTGTTGCGGATGTTTGTTTGTTTGTTTGCTCAACACGCACTACACCATCGCTTGGTTGGTGTAGCTTGGGGTAAAGGTTTTTTGTTCTTGTCGTCGTCGTCGCCGCCGCCTTTGCCTTCATCGAGGAGTAGACAGGAATGACACATAGAATATCTTCCTTATGGCAGCAATAATTCATTTTTAGCAATTTTCAACATATTCTGTATATTTTATCACTTCTCAAAGCTGATTATCATCAGATTTTCCATTCTAATTTTTGGCTGCGGGGGAGCTGGCGTGTGCACCAATGGAACGGAATTGTGTGGGCGTGTGGAGTTCGAAGTGTTGGACTTTGTACTCTGTTCGATGTTAGCAAATCTTTATCAAGTGCGAAAAGTAACAGTAATAAAATACTTTCTAACATACTTGAGTTCGTTGCTCCGGCTTCCGGTAGCCAAGTCTATTGTATCGTCGCCCACAACCGTCGCCACCGACACCATCGTCACCATGTTCTTGAGATTCGTTTGAGGTGCGCTCTGATTGCGAGCGACTCGAGTCCTTTTAGTCGTTTCCAATACATTCTCCTTACACAACTTTGACATGACGTGACAGTGAATAATTCTGCACGATATGATTTTGTGCGATTTCCATAATAACAATGTCTGTTGTCATTATCATGATTATTTTTCATTTTCACCAAATGTTGGGGATATCTAAAAATACTTCGACAACCATTAAAGCGACAGCGGCAGCAACTTGTACGTATTAGTGGCAGCCGAGTTTTATAGGTAAAGTTTACACCGATGCGAGAGCATTTTGCACTCTATATCCAAATTGTTAATATCGTCGCACCCGTCTCACTGCCGACAGCTGCTTCTTCAGGGAACAGGTAGCAGCATCAGTAAACATCAGAAACGTCATCAGCTTCGGGCAATGGAGATATCGCTGACATCGTTGCGTAAAGCGTAAACACTAAACCCGATTGGCAGTTTACGCGGATATGCCACTTTAATGGCTCCAAGGGGAAGTCACGCGTTTCTTTGTTTGTTTACAAGTTCTGACAAAACAACAGACTGTGCAAAATAACATTGTCACATATACGTACGACACACACAGCTCGATGGAGGCAAATGACGAAGGATCACAAAGGCCTCCCGCCACAAGTTGCTCGTTGTGCCCCATCGTCTTAAAATCAGGCAGATGTTTGTTTTCTTCCTTCTCTCCATTGACAATCTCGATGTGTACAAAGCAACCTTGAACGGCAGCTCGTTCGTCGAGTACCTTGGCTTGCTCCATCCATCCATGCATTCATCCAACGTGCCATCGTGCCATCCAGTCATTCGCTGTATCGGAAGTAATTACTTACAAATATTTTGCCAGAGGAAGTATAGAAAATTACTAAAGCCAAACTTACTTAGCGTTCGTTGGCTCCTGCTCCTGCTCCCGCTGCCACTGTTGATTTGCTCACATCCAGGCAGCTGAAGGCTCGACAATGCTTAATATTCTCTCCATTTCGCAGTTATTTTCATTTTTTTTCCTGTTTTCGTTACGAAAAAATTTCGGGAATTTTAATAACACGACACATTACACGCATTGTTTTCGTTTGTAACCACCGCATGCAGCATGAAAGGGGGCGGACTAGTGACTTGGGGCCATACAAACATACACGTACGAGCCCCACACTCACACACACATATATGGACAAGACACACACAAGTATGTGTTGATAATAATTTATTAAATTTGCGGCGGCTATGTCTCCACATACATGCCAATACACGGGCAACGTAAAGCCAAGCACACTTTGCACCATTGCCACAGGTCGTAATGGCCTTGTTCCATATTTGACCAGGGTGGCTGATAGTGGGTTCTGATGTTGCCCATTGCATCACAAACGATATCCAAAGGCAGCCGTGTGAGCGGCTTGTTTCGCAAACCTAAATCGATTTGAAACACTCCAATGGCAGCCGTGTTAGCGGCTTGTTTCGCAAACCTAAATCGACTTGAAACACTTTCGAAAACATCCTTCGAGCCATTATGCCAAGGATCTGGTACTCCCCCACTTTCTTGTCCCGTCCCGTCCTGTCCCTATTGAAGTTTCGCAGAGGGTAATCCTATTTTTCGTAACATCAACAACATAAACAAGAAAACAAACAAAGGAATTATGCATTATAGGCATGTGTGCGGTATTCATATAAGACACGCACTCATCCATTCCCTCCGAAGAACTTGGCTTTTGACAAAATAATTATATTTCCGTGAAAGCTTTATCCGGAATGTGGCAGCAAATGGATTGTTTGCGATATCCACTGGGAGTGTCGAGTGGGGAGTGTATGTAAATATGTCATCAAAGCATGTCGTGACGCCTTGGACTGACTGAGTGTGTTTTGAGAATCGAGCAATATAGATTTCCATATATTTGGTTGTGGCCCAAACCAAATCAAACTTCGGACTAAATAAGCCTGACAATGACGCTTGAAGTTTGTATAATTTATGCTTTATGAAAGTTGCTATTTGTACTGGGAGTGATGCTAAAGAAAAAAAATCACTAAGCATTGGAATTTATTTTCTTGTCTTTTTTTCAATGGCAAATGACAAAGTTGGATAACGATCACAAAATTCACGAATCTTAATTGATTAGTAAAAGCTGTAAGTTCCGCTGGGCCGCATCTTATATACCCTCAATCATAGACCACATTTTTCAAGTTCTTTGCACGGTTTTTCTTTACAGACAGATCCTTCACCATAGTATGGGGATATACTAGTTTCGTCATTTCCTTTGTAATATTCGAAATATTGGCCGACCTTATAAAATATATAAATTCTTCGTCGTCATGACATTTTAACTCGATCAAGCCATGTCCATCCGTCTATCGGAAGCGCTAACTTTCGAAGAAGTCAATCTAGTTTTCAATGTAGGTCAGTTGGGATTGTAAATGGGCCAAATCGGCCCATATTTTGGTATAGCTCCCATATTAATCGATTTTCCGATCATACTTCGTGAACCTTAGGAAATTGAAACTCCTATCCGATGTGGTTGAAATTTTGAAAGGCGATTTTACCTATTATCTCCGGCAGATGTACTACCTGATATAGCTCCCATATTTAGCTAAAACTTTGCACGATGGTTTCTCATATATGTCTGCAATAACAGCAGAAAGTCAGCTGAAAATGGGACTGCTGTAATTTTTTTGCTAAAACAGAAAACGTGTTTAGCTGTTCTGAACTTTGAAAAGTTAAAAAATGTCAAAAATTACATCACACAAAAAATATTATTTTTCCATCTAATCGTGATTGGTTTAGGGGGTGGGGCGACCACCCTAGGTACCCCATCCGAAATTTGGGCACGAAATTTTTATTTTTAGATTACTTTAAAAGAGCACACAAAATTTCACTTGAATCGCACCACCCATCACCGAAATCTGGCGGTTGTGAAAATTAGGGTAAGGGGGAGGGTCGAGTTCTTTTCTCTTCTTAGGCAAAAAAAGGGCGATATCAAGATATGGTCCGGTTCGGACCACAATTAAAATGTCAGCTAATTCGAATAAGAATTACGCCCTTTGGGGGCTCAAGAAGTACAATAGAGAGAGATCGATTCATATGGGAGCTGTACCAGGCTATAGACCGATTCAGACCATAATAAATATGTATTTTGATGGTCATGAGAGGATCCGTCGTACAAAATTTCAGGCAAATCAGATAATAATTGCGACTTCTAGAGGCTCAAGAAGATCCCAGATCAGTTTATATGGCAGCTATATCAGATTATTAACCAATTTGAACCTTATTTGGCATAGGTGCTGAAAGTCATAATAAAATACGTCATGCAAAATTTATATATATATATATATATATATATATATATATATATATATATATACCAATCACCAATCCATATTTCGAGTTGTTACTAATAGACTGAGACTAGATGAATGTACCCTACACATCCTATAGTGGTGGGATATATTACCAGAGTTTACCAGACTTGATAGGTCTATTTTCAAAAAAAAAAAAAAATTTAAAACGCTATTTTAGAGAATGTACCTAGAAAAATATGCTACACATTTTATTTTATCAATAAATACTTGGGTCTGCCGTTGAAAATACATATTGTGTAGTACACTCCAGCCATATTCTATTTGGATTTTCTCTCGTGAACACGATGGTTAACTATTACTACGAATTTATGGCCTAAAGATATTAACGAAGAGACTTATGTGAACTTAAACACTTCAATACTTGTCAACCTCCTCACAATACGAAACCCATATTCGATGGCTACATCTTTTTTAAATTTCCTGCAAGCGGATACATATTTAAATTGAATTTTTACTCTCTTCGACAATGTCCTTACAGCTGTAAAGGGACACAGTGAAATATTAATGCACGAGGAATGCAGTAGGAATGGTGCCATGGAAAAGTGCTACAAGGCCGTGGAAGATAGGCGAACGAAGTGTGTGTGTGCATGTATGTATATGTGTTTGTGTGTGTGTTTTGTATAATAAACCGAAAATAAAATTCAATTGTTGCTGTATGATTGTGTTGTAAAATGCAATAACAAAAGCGAATCCCATGCTACAAACCCTGCCTGCACTTACAACACAGCCAAGTAATTGAATGACTCATTCCGACTGTAGGTTGCCAAGGCCCATCGGCTCTTTAACAACATCCACAGCGGCCTGCTCTTAAAAATGCAACAGTATTGTTGCTCCAACACATGCAACAACTGTTAACAAAAAGAGAACAAAGACAGC
The DNA here is from genome assembly GCF_963082655.1 of Stomoxys calcitrans. Taxonomy (NCBI): domain Eukaryota; kingdom Metazoa; phylum Arthropoda; class Insecta; order Diptera; family Muscidae; genus Stomoxys; species Stomoxys calcitrans. Next base: position 238,669,273 of record NC_081553.1, on the reverse strand, counting down.
ACCACCATCGTCTTCACTTCTGGAGCAGTGGCACACGCAATGAAAAGTGCTGTGGATCTGTTGCTGCATAAGAACAAAAAACTCTCCCAACTCCCGCTCCCACACACCTCCGAGATTTAGCCATTATGCCTTTCTTCACTGACTCACATGCTCGTTTCCAATCCAATGGATAATCATCGTGGATCATAATGAAAACATTCAAATCAACAACAGCACCGTCAATAGAAACTGAGAAAAGTTTCATCCTCCGTTCACACCTGCCAACAAGCTTGTTGAGCTTGCCTTTAGAGGAGCAAAGTAAAATTACAACAATCTGCCCTCAAATGCGCATCCTGACGCGTCAACTCGGAGGGTAATGGGGATTGCAAACAAAGGGTTCCTTTCAGAGCATGCTTGTTGAGTTGCAAGGCTGCCACTTCTCACCCATTTGAGTCGATTCACCCCTTTTAAACGGGAGTGTGTAGTCGTAAAATGTGTACGTATACAAGTAAGCGTGCTGCAAGGAGCTCATCCGCAGGATATTACCCAAGCTGTATGTTACTCATGCCGAGAAGGTCAGTCTATGGGAGAATGGAATAGAAAAGTTTTAGCAAATTGTAATATAGAAGGTGCTAAAGTGCAAATATCATCGCAACTAGCTTCCCGGACTGGGCATTAACTCATATATCCTTTCGCAATTAATGACGAATATTTCATTTTACATTTTTTGTTTTTTTTTTTGGGATATGGTTGTTGCTGTTGTAACCGCATATTTTCATGTGGGAAAAGCGATCCTAGAAATGATCTCAGAGGTGAGCAAAATCGTTTCGGTGAACTGCGGGAACGTGATTACCAATAATTTTCCAATTGGGGATTTTGCGCGAAAAATGTTCTTAACAAGAAAATACGGGCTAAAGTCGGGAAGAGTCGACATATTAATACCCTTTGAAAAATGGGATGAATAATGTGCATAATATGAAGATACGAACACTATGTTGTATGCTATTTTAATCGCCTAGTACCACAGGAGACGAGCACTCTTGTTTAAAGTAGAGATAGTTACGAAAAAGAGGGAACTTTTTACCAAAAGTGGAATTGAATACAACGGACAAATCGCAAAATACCTAAGCAAAGTCTGTATTTATATGGGATTTGCGGCTGAAGCATTAACTGTGCCCTGTCCCACTTCTGCAGCTGTGATAAAATGTACGGCTTAACTCAGAACTTCTTCTTGATCCGGCTCAGCCATGTCCGACCGTCTGCCGCTTTGTTTTAATTATGGTGGAGATCGTATTTGTTATTCAATCATCATGAAATTTGCCTCATATCACTTCTTTGGCCCTCTTTATAAATTTTGACAAAAATCGGTTCAGATTAAGATATAGCTTCCATATATGTAATTCGTCCGATATACACTTATAAGGGCGTAATTGCTATAATTTTCAACCGAATAAAAATATCTTTGTGTTTCAATTAGTTACCTTGTCTCTCGACAGATGCTATATAAAAATTCAGCGCAAATTCTTTAGACGACCATTCGACCAATTACATATATTACCGTCTTGTTGATCTCCGCCCATTTCCGCCCATTCGTCCGTCACAGTGGCTTGCCTATGAAATGAGATATGGCTGACTTCCAAAATGTATCAATACAAAGTATGGATAATTTTCTACTGTGGTGTTTAAATTTCGCACGCATGCAAAGTACCGCAGCAAAGAAAATATAAACGTGTAAAAAGTGTAAAATATATTAAAAATGTTACGAAAATATTTTTAAATTCGTTACCCGGCCATTTTGCTTAGCATCAACCAAATTGATGCTTAGTTTCTTTTTTATTGCGTTAAAAATAGTATGCAATGTAAAAATTATGTAGGGCGGCATTTTGATACACTAAACATTGTTCGAATACAAAGCAACTAACATATTGGAAGTCAGCTTATCTGTATATGTAAATATGTTGCCACTAATGTATACTAATATGAGCATTGCCATTGACTTGTAAATATATGGAAACAGCTCCCATATAAAGAGATTTTCCAATTTGACTTCTGAGCTTCTTAACACACTCAAAATTTACCTTAATGATAATTCATTTGTAATTAAAACTACCTCTAGTTGGAATCAAAGAAAAATTCAAATCCCTCCAGGGATTTTGCATGAAATCCAAAAATACTCGACATCAGTTTTCTTTGAGTGGTGCAAACAACAACCCGAGTTCCGCAAGCAGAATGTCAATCCCGCCTGCTTCCGCTACCACCCCATTGCTTTGCGCTTACACGTACTTTTTTCGAAGGGGCCAATTGCGATGACAAATTGTGATGGCCCAATTGGAGATAAATATTTTATGGTATTCCAATGCCGAGTAATCCCTGCGTGCGCTCTCTCACACCCTAATAGTGAGTACAAACAGTAGTTCAGAAAAATCATCACAGACTAGCATACCTCAACACTTGCGGAATGTCCTTCACTGCTGTTGTGTATGGCAATGTATATTTTTAAACTGTCCTTGGGGGAGACCTTTATCCTGTGCTTTCATAGACCGGCTGGAATCTAAAGCAACCTTTACATTATGTGTTTGGATTTAACTTGAAAAACCCAAAGGCATACAACAACTGGGCAAACTCCCACAAAGTGGGCCAAAACAAGCCAAACTGTTTTCGAGTATCAGTTTTCTGGTTGGCAAAGAAAATAAAACATATAGCCGCTTGAAAATGGGCATAGAATCAGCATAGAAAGTTGCTAGAGAATCAAGCTGGAGTCTCTAGTTGTGGCACATTGCATGTACCTGTGCGACGGATTGCCTTACTCCTAACATTCAAGCACTTCGCACAGTGGTGCACAAAGTCGATTGTAGGCTAAAAACGAGCATATCATAAAACATGCTTTCAATTAAGCATGCGGGTTCACATCACAAGTGATGCTCTTGTAAACTTAAGACCCTAATTCGCCATATCGATCTATATGGCAGCTATATCAAACTAAAGTCCTATCGGGATCAAAACTCGCGGTTTCAAATTTTAGCCAAGTCGGAAAAGAACTGCGCGTTATAGGGATTCAATTCCCTAAATCGGGACATTGGTCTATATGACATTTATATTCAAATATGTTCCGATTTGACGCATTCAAGAACTTAACTTGCACAAATATATGTAGGCTCAGAAATGGATATTTCAATTGTTGCAAACAAAATGACGGAATGAAAATTTTAAAAATTAAGAATTTGGGTCATATTTGGATAGCTCACAACCCAAATTTTGTCTCTAAAAGAAAAATTGTTTTTGCATGAAATATTTGTTTCAGTGTTATTGAGCACTATGCAACTATTGAGAGGTACAATATTAAGCAGGGTGTTAAGATTTTGAAAATGTGGAGTTCTCCCTTGGGAATGTTTAAAAGAAAAATTTTACATCAGTAGGGGAAAACCAATATACGAGCAAAAAACAAATTCCTATAGTCATTAACAAAGTGAACTACCTGATAGAGAAGTACCGCCAAAGGTGAAGTCAGCACATGACCGAGCATTAGAAACGCGGAAAGTGTCCTAGTTTTACAAATTGTGCACCGAGCGAATAGAAGATTGACGATATCAGCAAGCACTGTCTGCTTACATTAATATTTTCAGTTTTTAATCATTAAAATGACACTTTAAGTACATTACAAGTGAACATATTGTCTGGTGTGGTTTCCAATCACTACATAATTATCAAATTGTAGAAAAAGCATTGTAACTATGTATACACTCTTCAAATGAGGAAAAATGTGAGATGTTGGACAACATTTTAAGACCGGAAACAAGCAAACCTTCTGAAAAATGCCGAAATGTTTGTGCAATAAACAGTTTTGCTTTTTGCATTTCTTTTTCAGAGGATTTGCCCATTTTATAGCAAACATTTTAGATTGCTAAAACAACTTGTTAATATTATTTTTAAAAATAAACAACAAAAAACGCACAAAGTTCGACCGAGTCGAATCTTCAAAATCCACCACCATAGATTCTGCTAAATATGTGCACAAATTACCAGAGTTTATAATTGTATTACTCTGAAGAAATCAACTCGGAATATGATTGGGTAGGAGGGGACGCCCTATAAACAAATGGATCCGCTGTACTGGGCCGAGGAGGACCAAAGTTTCCGGGAACTGAAGATGTCAAATCGACAGATCGGCTCATATGGGACCATACTCGTGTGGTTGCTGGAGGTCATAACAAAACATTAGTTCCAATTTTAAGACCAATCGGACAACAACTGTGGCACGAAAGGCTCAAGAAGTCAAATCAAGGGACCATTTAAAACCGATTTGAACCACTAGCTGTCCAAACAACCTACTTCAATAAGAACTATATGTGCAAAATTTCAAGAAATCCGCTATAGGGATTTCTACAGGCTGGCGGACGGACTATATTAAATTGGAATGTCGAAGACGGTCAAGAATATACATAAAGTATATAGGGTCGCAAGTCAACATTTCAAGGTGTTACAAACGGATTGACTAGGTTAGTCTACCTAAGGTGTTGGGTAAAAAAATATATGACCGAATTACTCCAAACCAGAGTTTAAATGAAAAACGATATTAAGGTTTTCGCCCTATTATTGTTCTTCGTTTCCACATTAATATGCACGCATTCCATCGCACAGTGTACAGATGCCTTTAGTGCAAACTGCATCAGCACAGCTGTGAATGCATGCCAACATAAATCAAACTTTACGAACAGGACACCCCAAATAGGATATTTCGTTCATTGCAATCGCCATAACAGGACGAGAGTGTAAATAATGAACGCAGAGTACGTGGAATTGTGTTTGCTTGCATCCGAATTCCTTTGCCGTGCTATGTCCTTGTCAAAGGGTCATTGAGCTAGGGTGAATGTGATTGCCAACACACTCAGGAACACACACGCATACACTCTCAATAGTGGTTGGTTGATTTGCGGTGATACCCGCTGGGCTCATAAATTTCTAACAATCTACATTAAATTGGAAAGCACTTTATGGATTCTGACCTTTTGTGATTTTAATGGACATTTCACAAAGCGGAAACTTTATTCTGTTAGCCATTGTGTGAAACAAAAAATGCAAAAACAAGTAAAAACGCTTTAAGTTAGGTCATGCCGAACACGAGATGCTCACCACCATGGATAATCCCATACAATTATAAGCTATTCCAATATTAAAATCAAATCTATCACAGCACAAGACGTTGAATCGGGTAATTGTTGTATCAAACTCAAAAAAACACCTGTTTACATTCTCATCAGTCCTACAGAAAGATTCGAAAATCGATAATCCAACACAAATTGATATGTGGGAAGTTTGCCCCAGTACTTTTCATGGCCAAATTTGCATTTTACAAATAGAATGATGACATAAATATACTCCCAATTCAACAGTGGTGGGTACAAACAAAAGACAACATTTATCTGATGGAATCCATGGAAAACATTTGATTGAAATTGATTACCACAAACAAACTAAACGCCAACCATTCGGATAATCATTACGGCCTACAATTACGCTGCTCTGGCAGGAATTTGAATCCATTAAAGACTTGCACAGTCAATCGAGTAATTGTCAACATCAGCCGACAAAAATTATAGCAACAAATAAAAGTCTGCATATCTTTTCAGACCATCATTCCCCCAGAGACCTGTAGAAACAATCTGTATATGGGTGCCAAGTTCGGCCCTCTGTCATCTACAGAGTCATTCAGGCTCTTCTCATATAAAGACCGTTCACTTACCATGTCAAGACCGTACCCTCTGAAGCATTCCGTAATTGCTCGGATATTCGTCAGCAGGACTGAGTTATGTCCCAGCAGCCCGAAACAAAATTCATTTTTGGGCTATATTCAAATATGAGCCGAATTACACTAATTTCATGCCAAACGACCTACAACAATTAAAAAAATACTTTGCAAAAATTTCGAATAGATTTTTTCATTCAAACTCTATTGTTATTTCGAGAAAAGAAGGGACGGATAATGCTACACCGACTTTGAAAGTCCGAACGACCAAGAATATATTTATATTACTTTCATCGCATGTAACCATGAATCAGAGATGAGATGCATTGGTTTCCCCACTTCTTCTTCTTTTCTTTCTTTCTCCAAACCATACAATATCGTCTAAAATAATCAAATATTTCCTTTAAAATCTATATCAGAACATTTGTCCAACTAGCCGAACGTAGAATAGCGTTCCAAGCGCCTCGATATTCTGCGCTCCCTCTTCACCAAATTTCGAGGTGTCTTTCACCACTTGATTTTTTCCATGGGCCTTTTGCGTATATCATCGTGATTGCATTCAAAAGACTTCTTCGCTGGAGCTTCTTCATTCATTCTGATAACATGACCTAGCCAACGCAATCGTTGTAGTTTGATACATTTAACTATGCCAACGTCGTCATACAGCTCATACAGTTCTTGTTTCATACGACGCCGACCATCTCCATCAATGCAAACTAGTCCATAAATTTTACGAAGAATCTTTCTCTCAAGTACTCAGAATAACCTGATATGGCATCAATATAAGCCAATCCCGTGATTATACTTCTTTAGTCTCTAGAAGGCGCAATTCTCCATATCATTCATAGCTTATAGGTAGAACTGGTCGCGTGCGATCCATGGCGAAGAGTATAGGAGATCTTTAGCCTCTAGAAGGCGCAATTCTCCATATCATTCATAGCTTATAGGTAAAACTGGTCGCGTGCGATCCATGGCGAAGAGTATAGGAGATCCGGCCCGGCCCGGCCGAACTAAACGCTTTTATTTATATATATGTAAGAAGTAAAAGCGCTTTAAGTTCGGCCGGGCCGAATCCACCATGGATAGCTCGTGATAAGTTCTTTGAATGTTTTTCCAATATATGTAAGCAATATCAATTTATAGACAGATATAGACCATATTATGTCATGGCTATTGGAAGTCATACAATAATACCACCTCCAAAACTTCGAGTAATAATTGCGCACTCCAGCGGCTCAGGAAGTAAAATTGAGAAATTTTACAGGTTATAGACCGATTTAGACCGTAGAAGTCAAACCAAAACAACACGTGCGAAATTTCAGCCCATCAGATAAGAATTGCGCCCTATAGAAGCTCAAGAATTCCAATCGGGAGGTCGGTTTATTACGCTTTCTAGGGGCTCAAGAAGTCAAATCTGAAGATCGGTTTATATGGCACCTATATCAGGTTATAGACCTATTGAAATCAGCTATGCCCAGCCCTTTACGATAGCGTTGATGGCAAGTCAACCGTATTCGTACTCTCTTTGCTTCAATCGTTGTTGAGACAGCAACGAATGACTATGCGCAGAGGTATGCGCATCGATTTTCTGCTTTTATTTTAAAAACAATGATTTTCATGGATTAAACGCTTGAAAAGTATAAACCAGCAAAAGACCAATAATTCAGTACAAATAATGATTTTTAACATATTGAGAGTATTAAAAAAAAACTTGAAGAGAGCATTTCGCTCATGTAGTCAAATTTTCATTTCGAGCATCGCTGGTTCAAATCAAACTTGACATAACAAAACGGCACATGCATTATTTTAGCTTACTCGGATAAGAATTGGGCCTTTGACAGCCTCAAGAAGACAAATCGGGAAATGACATAATATGGTAGCTATATAAACCGATTTTGCCCATTTACAATCCCAACCGACAGATAGACAGACGGACGGGCTAGATCGACTTAAAATTTCATGATGATCAAAAATATTTCGAGGTGTTACAAACGCAACTAAAAATATAAAAATTAAAATCAAAATATTTGTTCTAATATTAAATAGCATAACACTTTTTATTGGGTTATTGCAATTGATGCAAGAACCTACATATACCCTAAAGGTGTTTCCAATGGAATGACTAGATTCGTATGCTTCCATCCTATTATGGTGGTGGATTAGAGAAACTTTTGACAAATGAATCCCAAAAAACTTTTCAAATTTCGTGATATTGTCAAAATCCCATCTAATTAATTTTGTACTGTACGATACTAGGAGATAACCACCAAGATTCGAACTCAGGTCTTCAGTTTGATTACATGTGCATGTAATGCGCCACGGTCGCTTAGAGTTACATATTTACGAATATGATTCGATTGAGTGTAAGCAATTGTGCGATGATTGTACATGTTGTCTTTTAAATGAACGTAGCTGTAACGGAATAAAGACAAGCAGAGAGTCCTTGTCTTGTTTCCATACATCATTGCCTTTAAGTGTGTCAGCAGTGTCTTCAATTTGGTATTGTCAGCATAGTCATGACCTTGACACAATGCTGTGCGTCGTAACCAAAAGTCGAAGCACTAAGCTCGTCTACCCAGTCATAATCCTTCTTTGAACGATACCTTTGGGGGAGTAGCTTACCGACTACATTTGTCGAAAAGATGTGAATTTTAGCGGCACAAAGCCCACGGCAAATACGAATGCGAGGTTTTAATTATAACTGCTGTTGAAAAGTGGAGATCATTGGGGACTTGCCCACACCACTGTCAAAGTGAGGCCAACTAATAACGTCTTGTGGATGTGCATAAATCTATCTACAGTGGATATTCTCTTTAATCTCTATGAAATCTGACGGGTGTAGGGAGTTATGGAAATGGCCCCTGTGCACGAGTAGTGGTGTGCGTGTATGTGTGTGTGAACTGGAACTACTTACCAACGGCAGACAGATAAAATTCTTGTCCTTTGAATTGATAAACGTGTGTCCTAAACGAACGAAGCATGAGAAAAAAAATCAACATGTTGGGACTGGCATCAACGACATACACAATGGGCAAAGAAATGAATCGTACGAGGTATAGGTAAACTACCGTAACGAGACCTTACCGCCCCCACCCCACCCCAGACGCAGTAGGATCCAGTTTTTGCTCTGGAGGAAACTAATTTAGAGAAATGCTAGTGGAACATTAGCAGCATTAACTGTGCCAACAAACAAAGTTGACAACATGGCAAATATGAGAATGTGTCATAAGGGGCTCGAAAAATGACTTAATGTGGTTCATGACAGCTGAGCATGAATGCCACTTTAATCTTGATAAATGATTTCTTACACACTCAAACAAGGATCAACATACACCCAAACATGCACCCACCAAGCACACACACACACACACATCAATTCGTATTTAACCACAAACACAGAGAATATCCCGGCAGCTGTGCTTCTCCCTGGAAGCATCAACATGAACTTTCTTTCCTCTGCAGTTCCCCATTCCTTTGCGCATTTAAAACACACACACAAAAGTGAATACTTTGCCGGTACCTACTCCCGAATCCTTCGACTTCGTCTAATGCGTTAAATCTCATACTAGGGTGATGGTTGGTTAATCTTTCGCTTTCGTTTTTAATCTCGGTTGCTTAAAGTATTTGCCAAATGCTGTTCAAGAAAGTTTTGACGGTTTAAGAAATCCATCGTCATGCGTTTCACTCAATCTGCCAAATGTGAACTATTGGCCTTGGTTGTTGCTTAACTCGCCTTAATAAAATTTGTTGAAAAAAAAAGAAAACCCCAATTTGCCCCTGTCTCTTAATGGAATGTTCGCGTTCACGTTCATAATGTATAACAAAACTATAAGCTGGCAAAAACGAGAAGGCAATCGTTCGAAATGATTGAAAACTATGCATTCTACACAGTTGGGCACCTAAAAAAAGTTTGCATAAATACGGATGATTATATTTGATTGGGCGTCATTTCTATAACCCACACCGGGACTATGGACCCGAAAAAAAAAGATATTACCACATTCCTTACCATAACCACCTACAAAAAATAACTTCCCTAAAGTATAAGGGAGCCGAAAGCTTCATACATGTTAAGTTTCAAAGCAAATGCACCGCAAGAAGGGCAGTGGTCTGGTTCATATAAAGCAAAAAAAAGATGGAAACTCTTGGATAATTTGAGAAAAGCCCTTCCCAATAGCCCTTCCCACAAGCACAAACCAAAATGTTGCATTTGTCCCTAAATTGGGTATATGTAAAACAGCCCGAGGCCAACTAGGGCTACTGTTTACTTAGGCTGTTTCACATTCCACCTGAGCCGTGTCAACACAAAACAAACATCGTTTAAAAATGTCAACAAGAAATGGTACGCTCCGTCTATGCGTCCCCCTTATTACCCTTGTGTAAAGGAATCAATTTCCAATGAGCTGCTAATTGTTTTCGAGTGCTTGCGCTTGTTTTACACTTTCACCGCAAATAAGCACCCGGCAAGAATGGACTGACATGTGAATGAATAGTTGCATGCACTTACCTAAGCGCGTGGGTGTGGACTCACCTATTGTCCGGTGTACACTTAATTGCATAATTGCATTAGTTTTGCGCTTTGTCATATAACCGGTAATTATTTATGATCATTGAGGATGGCGCCAGCCAATGATGCCACACATTACCGATAGGAAAAGCGTAAAAAATGAGAAGCATGTTTTGAATTGAAGACGGAATTTGAAGACGGAAATACGAAATGAGCGATTTTTTTGTAGATAAAAAACATCCTTTGATTTCACTGGTACTGTGTGTAATATGCTGGCAAACTACCGTATACACTTAAAGAAAACGTAGATTTCATTGTTTTCTACAAGGGCAAGAGTTTTTAATTTTTAACTCGTTTAATGTTTAACTGACAAGTCAGACATAGACAAATTATGCTGCAATTAATTTCAAACCCAGAATATCTCACGATATCGAACAGCACACCTAATACGGATGTAAAAATTAAAATCCTCAACCGATCTGCACGAAATTGGGTACGAAATATTTTATTACCGATATGAGAGCCTCTTCCAAATTTTATTAATTTCATCCGATTTCCAATTATTGGGTTGTGGATGGAAAACTTCAGCGAAAGCTATATCCAAATCTGAAACGAATTTCATAAACTTGACAGAGGCTTTTAGATACGTGCATCATTTCGAGCAGATCGATTCAAAATTGTTGGCATCGTCCCTATAAGTGTATAACTGCCCAAGGGTCTGTCGGTCCTCTTTCAGTAGTTACCGTAAAAAAGTAAAAAGGCTGGCCGAACTTTGGATACCCTCCACCTCAGATATATATGTAAACCATCTTTCGCCAAAATCCGGTGAAAAATTCATACCTTGTGCCACATAGCATCTAAATCGAAATATGTTTCGATTTGAAGCAAATACTTATAAGTACAAATCATTGTTCAATTGTGTATAACAAAATATTGGTCTTTTAAGTAGCTATATCTAAAAATAAACCGATCTGAACCATATACGACAAGGATGTCGAAAACCTAACATAAGTCACTGTGTCAAATTTCAGTGAAATTGGATTATAAATGCGCCTTTTATGGGGCCAAAACTTTAAATCGAGATATATGGTAGCTATATCCAAATCTGGACCGCTTTGGGCCAAGATAAAGAAAAATGTCGAAGAGCCTAAGACAACTCATTGTTCCAAATTTCGGCGAAATCGGACAATAAATGCGCCTTTTATGGCCCAAAGCCTTAAATCGAGAGATAGTTCTATAAGACAGCTATATCTAAATCTGAACCGATCAGGGCCAAATTGAAGGAGGACGTCGAAGGTCCTAACACAACTCACTGTCGCAAATTTTGGCAAAATCGAACAATAAATGCCCCTTTTATGGGCCCAAAACTTTAAAGCGAGAGATCGGTCTATATGGCAGCTTTATCCAAATCTGGACCGATCTAGGCCAAATTGAAGAAAGATGTTGAAGGGCATATCACGACTCACTGTCCCGAATTTCAGCAAAATCGGATAATAAATGTGGGTTTTATGGACCTAAGACCCTAAATCGGCAGATCGGTCTATATGGGAGCTATACCAAGATATAGTCCCATATAGCCCATCTTCGAACTTAACCTTCTATGGACAAAAAAATTCTGTCCAAAGTTTCAGCTCAATATCTCAAATTTTAATGACTGTAGCGTGATTTCAACGGACAGACGAACGGAGATGGCTAGATCGTCTTAGATTTTTACCCCGATCAAGAATATATATACTTTATAGGGTCGGAAATGGATATTTCGATGCGTTGCAAACGGAATGACAAAATGGTGGGTATACAATTGAAAATCGAACCACAAACGCCTTCGCAAATTACAAAATACAAAGCCAATCTCCGCCAAAAATTAAAACTCGTAAATCCTCGAAACCAGTAGAGATGTTGTATACCTCAAGCTGACTGTTTTGTAGGGAATTTCGAGCACTATCCAAATAAAGATTTGGCAGCCCGAACAATTTTTCGAAATGTTGTGGTGACACTTTAGGGACCTGCCAAGTAGCGCCTTGAAATTTTGCACACCATTTCGCTAAGACCTCAGCGCTAACCATTCCAAATTTCAATATATCTTTTAAGATATCTTTACCCGTTTTCACACGGCATACTTTTTACTAGTTGTTTCGATTTTCTCTCACTGTGCCACGATCGGTATACTCAACAATGGGTCTATTCTAAAATTAATTAAATGATTGGATTTAGCTTTGTCCGCCAGTCAGTCTGCCTATTCATGTTAATTTGTGAACAAAGTGCAGATCGCAATTTTCATCCCATCTTCAAATTTGGAATAGGCATCTTTTTTGGCCTAAAGACGAAGCTTATTGAAACGGAAAAAAATCGGATCAGATATTTATGTATCTCCCATCTATATGTGCGTCCGATTTGGACTAATATTGCAATAATGTGGTCATTTGTCAACCGATTCTAACGAAATTTGGCACGAAGAATTTTCTATGTAAAATTATATAGAAATTGGTTCAGATTCAGATATATCCCCCAGTTGCATTTTCTTTAGATTTTGACTAACCGATCCTCACAAAATTTGAAACGAACCTTTCTCTTATGACTCCTCCGATCACTGAAGAATTTCACTGAAATCGACTCAGATGTAATATAGCTCCCTTGTATATTTATCGGCCGATTTTCACATCTAGCCCCTTTTCCTCATATATATGTATCTCTTGACATTCATATTTAGGGTTTTTGCAAGCTCATTTATCAAGCAATCTTCTCAACATTTTGCATAGCGATTTCCTATATGACTTCCACAATGTGTACGGATTTTGGTCGAAATTCCCCCAATTCAATTTAAAGCAAATTTCAATTTCTGCGAGTTTGGCTTTACCCGACTTTAACCCATCCTTACTTGCTTTTATTTTAGCATCATATAACATAGGAAGGATATTTTAAAGATCCATAAACCCTACATATCGTCAAATCTATGTCCACACAACCCGGACATCAGAAAATTAAAACACGGGAGTGTTATGTGCCTAGGGAGTGATTATGGATACACACATACACTTCAAATTCGTGTTCCAGGAGCTTACCATATGTGTAACATAAATTGCCCAAAACTTTCGAACTACTGTACGGGCTTGTTTAAAAATTTCTTCTATTACAAGAGCTTATCGACATGAACAAGCATATACAGCAAATCACGAAATTGTCATGACGTTTCTAGAAGAGACTAATTTTTTTAAATTTATTTTTTCATGCAAGTTATACTAGAAGTTTACTTAACCTGAATATGTGGGCATCCATTTGTCGAAACAATGCATATTGAAGTCTTTATATCAGATGAACCGCCAAAACTCCATTTTTGTTTTTGACCAAAACAGCAAATGTCGTTACCAATTTTTTCTATATTTTTTTTTTTGACACCTGTCTCTATCTTTTCGCCATCCCCTCATTAAAAATTGCAGTGACATTTGGAATTGCAAATGGTCCAATAAATGTAAGTTCATCACTAAATAATATAACAATCTTAGTTTGTATTGTAAATATAATATATATTGCTATTTCTTCCCGGATTTTATTTATTTTTTTATTTGTCATCTACAAAAGGACTAAATTGCGAATTAAAAACATATAATTTGGCATCACCATTGGCACTGGAAGCGTAAACAATGGCAAGACAACCACAGCCAATAGGACAAATCACAGCCATAAATTCAGTATCGCTCAGTGTTCCGGTTGCACCATACTGTAAAGCGTTTTGACCCGGTAAGAATCTCAATTGTCTGCAGTTTTTTAAGAATAAGGTTTAATATGTATTATTTAATTCCAATGTGTAAGGATTATATCCGTAACAATTCGAATTTTAATTATGGTATTTACGAAAATAAGAAATTTTTTATGACGATTTGCTAAAAGAATTTGTGTTTAGTAATTTTGCCTAATCCTATTTTCCCTTTCGATCCCAATAATAGAAATATGCAATAATTTGAAAATCGGTCAACGTCCACAAAAGATTGGACAGTGGGAAAGCAAAACCAATATCGGTAATAATGAAATTGGAACATTGAGTTCGTTAAGACCCCTCGACATCCTTGTGAATCACAGTCTAAACAGGTCCATGGTCCAAACGAAAATGTCGATAACTAAACTTCATTTGTAAAATATGGTGGATCTTTATTGACGACAAAATTGGAAGATATTTTACGATTAATTCATGTAACAATTTCTGGGGAGTTCATTTATCGGGTAAAATGTGTCAACAAACGTCGTTTTAAAAAATTACAACTTAACTCAAGAATGGAACCGATTTTTAACAGGCAAAATATTCATACACATTCACAACTATTTTGTACGTTTCATTTCGCTTTATTCGATCACATATTAGCTGTAGCAATGGCAAGAGTTCGATGGAGAAACGCAAGTTTCATCAAGCAGTACTGTGCCAACTGCACCATGGCTGGGTTCAGACACATAGCCAACAGCAAGTAAGTAACAACTTTTTGGTTAATTGTCCATTTGGGGTCCTTCATTTAAAGCCTTTTTGAAGTTTATATGTGGTAGAGCGATTGTTTTGGTTGATATGTGTGGTATGCTCAGCCATAGGATCGTATATGCTGATCAGTCATTACGAAAGGAACTTCGTTCGAAGCGCTGTTAGCATCGGCTATGAGAGTTTGCCTTCGAGCCACAAGGTCCAGTTCCCAAGCCTAGCTGCCTGTGAAGCACACACCAAGTTTAAGATTGGAGACAATGTACTAGCCTACGTAAACTCGTAAGTAAAGTTTTTTTCCAGCCTCCACAACCTTACGGAATACTCTAAACTCTATAGAAATACTGTGTATGAAAGCAAGAACATATTTCTAAATTAACCAACTACAAATGAAATCAAAATATATTTATCAAAAGTATTTCAGTTAGGGCCGTTTTCTCATTCTCCGGTTACAATTTATCGTATCGATATTCCTCTCATCATAAGAATTTGGTTTTCAGAATATATGGTTATTGCTGTCCTAACGATAAACCATAACCGGTAGATAGGTGCCGGTTAGCAACTTATCGTCCCGATAAATACAACTGTTTCTATATCCTCCACCTTAGGATGGGGGTATACTAATTTCGTCATTCAGTTTGTAACGCCTCGAAATAAAGTATATATATTCTTGATCGTCATGACATTATAAGTCGATCTAGGCATATCCGTCCGTCAGTCAGTCCCTCGATAAAGCCACCCTCAACCATATTTATTACTAAAAACAACAAAAAATTTTGCTAAAACAGCCTTTTTTGTCTGCTGAAAAGGGGAAAGCAGACATTATTGCTGTTTCATCAAAAATCGGGCTGCTGTATTAGCAAACATTTCTTACTGCTATTTCAACTAACAAAAGCTGCTGTTTTGAATACACAAGTCTGCTGAAAAAAAAATTATGCTACTTTTAATGGTTGCCTGTTACTTGTTTTGATTGCTTTAGGCATTTTGTTGGAAGAGATGATTTTAATTTGTGGAATATTATTGTAAAGAAGCTACCTGATCCATATATATTTATATTGGTATAAATTTTGAAATGTGGCTAAGTTAGCTCTCATTATTGCTGTTTCATCAAACATCGGGATGCTGTATTAGCAAACATTTCTTACTGCTATTTCAACTAACAAAAGCTGCTGTCTTGAATACAGAAGTCTGCTGAAAAAAAAATTATGCTACTTTTAATGGCTGCCTGTTACTTGTTTTAATTGCTTTAGGCATTTTGTTGGAAGAGATGATTTTAATTTGTGGAATATTATTGTAAAGAAGCTACCTGATCCATATATATTTATATTGGTATAAATTTTGAAATATGGCTAAGCTAGCTCTCATTGTTGTTATTGTTCTACTAATGTGAACATGGCATGGACTTTTGTATATAAATTTAAAGAAAAAACATTATGCAAAGTCTACATTCAGTGGTGATTATAACCATCCACTGAGACACACATTTACAATACATATGTGTTACATTTTTTCTTCTAACATCCCCTTCATAATTAAGAAGCAGTCATTTTCAGCAAACAAAAGACTTTTCAGCAGTAAGCCTGCTGCTCTGGAGGCAGTCTACTGCAGAACTATTACCACAACAGCAAAATTAACTACAAATATTCAACAGACAGTGTTTGCCAAACTTTTTTTTCTATGAGTGTACCCACGCCGTTATGTGTCTTTCTATGATAGAAACTAAACATATATGTAGATCATTCACACTTCTTGCCATTACATGAGTTTGAAAGAGAACACAACAGAACGCAGATATTGATACTCACAATTTGTTTTATTAAGTAAAACTTTAATTCGTACAATTAAAAATATATTCAACTTATGCCTTCTTTTTCAATCACTTGCCATGATACAAAAAAAAATCGGATTTCAATGTTTGAAATAAATAAATAAATTGAAATAGCAAATCTATTGCACCAACAGCAGCAAAATGAACTACTAATGTTCAGCAGTCAGTATTTATTATTTTCACAAAACTTTTTTTGATGAGTGCATGCACATAAAATTTTCCACAAATACTTCTTATGAATGTAGGTCAGTTGGGATTGTAAATGGGTCAATTCGGTTCATGTTTTGATATAACTGCCATATAAACAGATCTTGGGTCTAGACTTCTTGAACTTCTAGAGGGCCCTTTTATTATGACTTCCAACAACTGTGCTAAGTATGGTTCATAACCTTATATAGCTGAAATATAAACAGATCTCCCGATTAGACTTCTTGAGCCTCTGGAGGGCGCAATTCTTTTCCAATTTGGCTGAAATTTTGCATATTTCGTTTTGGTATGATGTCCTGTGCCTTGTATGATCTAAATCGCTGCATAACCTGTTACAGCTGCCATATAAAAGGATCTTCCAATTTGACTGAGTGGTTTGTTTCTATGACGTGCAACAGCCAGTACGGTCCAAATCGGTTAATAACTTCAAATAGCTCATATATATTTGAAACAGCCATTCAATAAACTGAACAAATGCATTCCATGGTAGAGGGTATATACGATTCGACCCGGCTGAACTTAGCACGTTTTTACTTGTTTTGTTCACCGATTGCTGCGTAATGATCCAGTAAAAATTTGTAGTAGAGTTAGAAACTTCTACTGGGGAAGAAAACATCCAGCAGAACTTTGCAAACTCTCATTTTCAAAGCTGTTTTTCGCTCTTTCCCTCTCTCTCTCTTTCTTACTGGAAAACGAACGACGTTCCGTAAAACGAACGATATTCCGTAAAATGAACGACGATCCGTAAAACGAACAACGTTCCGTAAAAGTCTTTAGGAAATTTTTGAGTACGAGAACTTTAGAGTTGAGAACTTTCTTCTTACTACAAAAAAAACTGTTCTTAAAGAATTTTTTTGCAGAACCAAATTTTTATAGAATCTTAATCGATTTATTTCAAATGTTAGGATGTTGAATTGTATTAAACCCTTTTTCATTTTAGTCACATATAGTATAAATTGTCCAACATTTTTATATAGAGCCGATCTCCCTTCTTTTGTGACATATTATGGCACCTTGTTTACGATAAAATTACATATATTTACTATAAAATGCAAGAATTTGAGGCGAATACTCGTACAAAGTTTGACCGACTAATGCCATTTATTCCTGACAAACAAATTTTACCGGTTTTTACTTATATATTTATTAGTAAAATGTATATAACATTTTTTATACCCACCACCAAAGAGGATGGGGGTATACTAATCTAGTCATTCCGTTTGTAACAGTGCCAAGTATGGTTCAAATTGGTCTATAACCTGTTATAGCTCTCATATAAGCCGATCTCTCGATTTCACGTCTGCAACCCTTGGAAGCCGCAATTTTTCTCCCATTTAGCTAAAATTTTGCTCCAAGTGTTCTGTAACGACTTCCAACAACTGTGCCAAGTACGGTTTAGCCTGATATTACTCCCAAATAAACCGATCTCTCGATTATCCTTGTTCGGTTCCTAGAACATGGTTTGGCAGAAATTTTGTACGTAGAGCAAATTGATGCCCTTCAACTAAATTAATTTTGCCTAGATTTTTAGCAGTATCCATGGTGGTGCGTTCCATAGATTCGGTCCGGCCGACCTTAGCATGTTTTTACTTGTTTATTTAAAAAGGGATTGTGCCTATTCAAACATATAGACAACATAATTTAAAGCCATCTGTTTGTTGTATTCCTTGTGCTTCAGTTCAAGCATAGCCAAAAATAAGTTATTTGTTGTTGTTTTGTGGGCTGCTATATAAGTATCTCGCTAAGGCAATACTAAGTGTTGCCATGTGCAATCTGTCATTTCCTTTGGAAGGTTTGACATTTTCTACCATAATTGTACTCAGAACATTTTGAAGTGCCACCATCATTTGTATTATTTACAGCGACTTGAAAAAATTTATTTGACAAAAAATGGAATCAACTCGTGAACATTTTCGAGCGACAACTTTTCGCAATTTTCGGCATGGATTTTCCCGACAAGATTGCATTGATGAACTTAAATCTTTGTACAGCGGTAAGTACCATCCTAAAACATTTTGAAAAACTTGTTTAATGAATTCAGTCGTTGTCAACGATCGCTCAAAACGATTTCCGTGAAGTTCGGACAACAACGGCCGATGTGCTGATCTATTGAAGATCGTGACATACCGTAAGAAGGAGGCATCCTCTGGCATTTCCAATACCTGCATACATTCGATATTGCATGAACACCTTCCCGTCAAATAAGTGTGTTCTCGTTAAATTCCGCGAAATTTAAAGTCGTTTAAAAAGAGGCATTTGTCGATAAGTGCTAAGAAATGTTAAAAAAATACGTTCGCGGTGCTTCAAATACTTTTTTTTTTAAGATTGTCACAGTTGGCGAATAGTAGATTTGTGCGCATGAGCCCGAAACGAAACCACAATCGACCGTGTAGATCTTCGAAAGCGAGCCAAACCCAAAGAATGTTCTGCGTGGGAAGCACTTCGAAGCAAGTAATCGCCTGTTTCTTTGGCAAAACTGGTTACGTGGCGACAAATGTTGTCTATTTCCTACTAAAATTTAGGAGAAATTATACCAAACCTGAACAAAACCTACCAAATGTTCTACAAACTAAAAAACTCGGTATATGTTTTTATACCCGTCATCGAATAGTAAAGTATTTTGCCATTCCATCACAAAATATACATTTTAAACCCTACAAAGTATGCATAATAGATGATCGTTATATTTATAGATGATCTACTGTGAGTTGCATGGACCCCTCAGCTTCTGAGTATGGACCAGATCTGACCATATTTATATGTAACTCCCAAATATGCCTGTTTTCCGATAGAAGGCATTGAACGGTTAGAGTCGCCACCTCCATATACAAATGTGGTTACAACAACAACAACAACGAAAATTGGCACATACAATTCTCCCATGTAAGATTCGGCCCGCCGAACTAAACGCGCTTCTTCTTGTTTTAGTTTACAACTACTACTAAATTTCCCATGAACATTCCATTTAGGAACAGGGGATACTTCTCTCATATCAATGAGTGCAATCGGATTAATATTAACTTCAATAATAGGGGGCCTCCTTTTTTTGGTTTACGAGCTTTTTATTTTGACTCGAGATAACTTTAAATGGTTAAATGGCATATGCCATGTTGTTTGCACGGTTTCTCTGTATTCGCAGAAACTAAAAAGAATCAAGCAGCAAACTTCATGAATTACTTTTATAAATTCGATTAGGAACTGTTTCCGGAATATGTTTAGGAACTAAAATCGGGTGATCGGTTTACACGGGAGCAATAAAAGGTTAGAGATGAAGTCAGACCATATTTGCAATGGATATTGGAGGTTATAAGAGAAATCATTATGCAAAATTTTAGGCAAATCTGATGAGAATTGCGCCCTCTAGAGGCTCAAGAAGTACAACCGGGAGATCGGTTTACATAGGAGCTATATCAGGTTATGGACTGATTCAGACTATGTTGAATATCATAAAAGAAAACGGGGTCTTCCGAGTTGACTTAAGAACTTTATATGGGAGATATATATAAACATAAGCGGATTGAGCCCATTTGCAATCCCTTACAACCTACATCGATATCATCGATAAATATTATTGTAAAATTTCATGCAAATTGACGGAAGTATTAGTATACCCCCACTAATGCATGGTAGCGGGTTAAAAGAAGGTGCCTTTATGAGCCCGAGATGAAAAATCGGGAGAGCGATATATATAAAGATATGTAGATCGGTATATATGAAGATATAGACGGCGAACAAGAATACATATGATCGGAACGTAATGACAAAATGAATATACCACTTGTCTTATTGTGGTGAGCGTAAGAAGAAAATTGAAAATAAATAGCCAATATAAATCTAAAGGAGCGCGAGCGGAGCCCCAAATATATTCCAATCGATTTAAATTTTTTTGAGTGTACATCTTCAATTAAATATTTTGTATAATATATTTACTGGCATTTCGTAATAGCTTAACTCCCAATGGATCCGCGTATAGCACCAAACTTGAGAAATTCATACAATATATTTTGTTCCCGTCCGTATATATGAATGACATTTTCAAAAATTTATGTCCAGAAGATTGTGAGGAGAGTGCCGAATGTCCAAAATGTCCTCAGACTGGCATGCGCATAATGCACAATCAGGTAAAGCGTGTGAAGTCTTTTTTCGGTTGAGCTAAATTTTCCCATTTGCTCTACAGATAATGACCAAGTGCAACGAGTTCTTCGAAGCGTGCGAATTCGCTCACAAACGATTCGACTGCTGCAAGTATTTCCTGCCGCTGACCACACCATCTGGCAACTGCTTTATGTTAAATTCTCTCCTCAACAACGGAAGGTGGTATTTGCCCTTAATCAAAACAAGAGTGTGTAACAAACGTTATTTCATTTAACTTAAATTTTGTCAGGGGAAGTCCTACATGGTTCAATAATGAGTTGGATCCGCTCACGGACATTGCCGAAATGAAAATTGTAACCAAGCGGCCTGTGGAGGTAGGTTTTCATGATCTTGCCAGAAAATGAAGACGATAATCTAGACGTCGCAGTTAGTTGGTGTTTCCTGCATTTCTGGTCGACTAGACGCATAGTGGTATTGTTGAGGTATATGCTTCTTCTTTCTAGATGTCTATCCTGAACGAAGAGGACATCCCTTATGGCACACCAACTAAATATAAGATGCTCGCCTCTAAGCAAGGCGAAGTACAAATCTCTCAGATATTCATGCAAACGACGAGTAACGATCCGGACGTTAGAGAAATTCCCCCCGAGTACAGGGAATGTCGGTTTCCTGACGAGCTGCTGGACAACACGGCATATAAAGCATACAGCTTTAGCACTTGCTTCACTGATTGCTATAGAATGTACCAACAAATGGAGTGCAACTGCTCCGTTTTCACTTTTATGCCTGAGGCCATGATGAACAATCCTGATTGTGACTTGGATGGACTTCGATGTCTTGATGAGCTGAACTTGGTCACTCCTAATGAAGTAGACTTGCTTCCCTGGACTAATGGCAGCTATCCATGCCAATGCTTACCTTCATGCAATGAAATCGACTTCAAAGTGGTTTTCGACGTCAACCTACCGTAAGTACTTCAAGCGTGGCTTTCAATTTAAATGTGAAATTCAGTTTAATTTATTACATTGGCTCTCCAGGTTGAATCATTCGCATCCGTATTACGTATTGCATGTAACTATGCCCGAGTTCGCTACGGAACGCTACCGACGTCAGTCTTTGCGAACACGACTAGACAATGTGGTTTCAATTGGTGGCATTTTGGGTTTATTTTTAGGGGCCAGCATTCTCAGCGGCATCGAATTCGTCTACTACTTCACTTTTAGATTATGGAATAACATCCGCATGTCACCGCATGTCTAAATAAACAGTTACACAGCACGTATCGAGATTTTTTAAAGCAAATCAATCCTGCTTCCCAAAAGCAAAAACCCATTTTTTAATCCCACAACCCGATTTGAAACTTTTAAAAGCAAATCATTTTGGCTTCTCAAAAGCAGAAAACACACCAATTTATCTTTTTTTGCGTCAGCAAAAGAATAGCAACATAGAAAAATGAAGAGTTCGGATTAAAAATATCTCTGAAATCAGACCTTTTAAAGAAATATGTAATAATAATAAACGATTTTGCAGCTTAAGGTTATGCATAAATCTATTAGAGCGGTTACGAAATCAATAAACCAATTTATTGGAAAATTGTTTATACGTTCAAACAAAAAAAAAAAACTTTTAACTTACCTAATTACAGCAAATAATAAAAATTTTTCCTGTGAATGAAAAATTGTTTGCTTCAGTCGAATAAACACAGAAATAAAATGAAATGTATTGCATGGAATTAAAAACAAAAACGGAGAGGATCTTAATGGTATAAATATTTTGATCTCATTTCCCAGCAAAGTATTGAAGTTTAGGGATTATTGCGTGACGACAAAATCGAAATTAACTTTTTCCGTCCGTCAAAAAATGTTTTGCACTCATTTTGTGGCGGCAAAACGAAATTCGCACTTATCCTTAATGTGTGTTTGCCTTCGCTCTTAAGTATAATATTCAGCTACATCTTTTTAACCTTTTTGTGAGAAACTACTTTCCATCTATTCCGCACAAAAAATCCAAGACGATTTAGCCATGTCCGTCCGTCTGACCGTCTGTCTGTTGAAATCACGCTACAGTCTTTAAAATAGAGATATTGAGCTGAAACTTTGTATAGATTCTTTTTTGTACATAGGCAGTTTAAGTTGGAAGATGGGCTATATCGGACTATATCTCGATATAGCCCCCATATAGATCGATCCGCCGATTTAAGGTCTTAGACTTATAAAAGCCACGTTTATTATCCGATTTTGCTGAAATTTGGGACAGTGAGTTGTGTAAGGCTACTCGATATTTGTTTTTAATTTGGCCCTGATCAGTTCAGATTTGGATATAGCTGCCATATAGACCGATCTCACGATTCAAGGTTTTGGGCCCAAGATTATTATTGTCCGATTTTACCAAAATTTGGGACAGTGCTTTGTGTTAGGCCCCTCGACATCCTTCTTCAATTTGGCCCAGATCGGTCCAGGTTTGGATATAGCTGCCATATAGACCGATCTCTCGATTTAAGATTTTTGGCCAATAAAAAGCGCATTTGTTGTCCGATGTAGGCGAAATTTGCGACAGTGAGTTGTATTAGACCCCTCGACATCTTTATGCAATTTGGCCCAGATTGGTCCAGGTTTGGATATAGCTGCCATTTAGACCGGTCTGTCGATTTAAGGTCTTAGGCCCATAAAAGGCGCATTTATTGCCCGATTTCGCTGAAACTTGACATAGTGAGATAGACTTTTCGACATCTGTGTATGGTTCAGATCGGTCTATACTTGAATATAGCTACCAAAAAGACCCATATTTTGTTCTACAAAGTTGAACAGTGACTTGTACTTATTAGACCACTCAATGTCCGTGCCGAATTTGGCCAAAATCGAACCATATTTCGATATAGCTGCCATGGGGTCATAAATAATCCATTTTTCACCGGATTATGACGAAAGATGGTTTACGTATCGTCTTCAGCGATTGGTTTTCCTGATTTTTGGAAGACAACTGGCAAACAAATGGCTGTGTACCACTCAGAATTTACTGTTCTGCGTTATTCTAGTGGTTCGATCGTGACATGGCCATTTTTTCCGAAAAACAGGCGATCATTTGCTTGGAAATGCTTCGTGCGCGAGCAACTTTTGTTGGATTTGGCTCATCTTGAAACACCCATACAGTCGACTCCTGTTTGCTTTCGGGCTCATAAACGTAAATCCACGATTCATCATCTGTCACGATGTCATAGAAGTGTTTCGAAGCATAACAATCGTATTTTTGGAGCATGTCTTTCGACCAACGGACACGAGCCATTTTTGAGCGATAAACAAATTGTGTGGGATCCAATGCAAACAAATTTTTTTTACGGTCAAATGTTCATGCAATACTGAATGTATGCTGGTCCCACTAATGCCTAAGGTTGTCTCAATCTCACGATAGGTCACATGACGACCTTGAAATATCAGTTGGCGCACAGCATCAAAGATTTTTGGACGACTTTCACGAAATTCGTCTTGGAGTGAACTACGACCTCGGTTGAATTCATCATACCATCGATAAACACTGGTCCTAGATTGTCGTTCATCGCCAAAAATTTTATTAAGTTAATCGATGCACTGTTGTTGATTTAATCCACGTCGAAAGTTGTAAAAACTAATCGCACAAAAATGTTCACGATTTAATTCCATGTTTTGGGCGAGATGAATGCTTTAAGTTACTGTACTGTCAAAACATTCTGAGTACCTATAACCTCAATGTGTCTAGCTTTACGATAGAGTTGTCAGTTGGCAGATTCAAACACAAGGGCTGTCCAATCCCGAAATATAAACGGCAAACCTCGTATTTTTAATTTAAATCGCTCGCTATATACTTAAAGACAGAACCGTTCGATTTAAATTTCGATTACATTTTTCTTCACACACTTACCAAATTTTTTTTATTCAAAACAACAAAAATGTTTGCTGGAACAGCATTTTTTGTTTCAGAAAACAAAGCTAAATCAGCAAACAAAGCTGCTGTTTTAAGAACAAAAATCTGCTGAAAAAAATTATATGCCATTTTTTATATTTGCCTGTTACTTGTTTTAATGCAAATTTTCTCCATGAACATTCCACTTAGGAACAGGGACAAACTTTTCACATATCAGTGAGTGCAGTCCGATTCATGCTTAACGTCAATGATAAGGGGCCTCCTTTTTAGAGCGGGGACCGAACGGCGTGATGCAGTGCGACACCTCTTTGGAGAGAAGTTCAAAAATTTTGCCAGCATTGGAAGGTTTTCATTACTTTAGAAATTTTGTTCGAAGAGATGATTTTAGTTTGTGGAACATTACTATAAATAAGCTATATACATTCCGAAATGTGGCTGACCTCGCTCACATTTTTTGTTATGGTGTACTAATGTGTACATGACTGACATGGCATTTTGTATCTACATTTAAAGAAAAAGGATTATGGAAAGTATGTGTAAACATCCACTGAGACACACATTTACATTTCATTTTGTCTTCTAACATACCCTTCATAATTAAGCAGCAGTCATTTCAGCAAACAAAAGACTTTTCAGCACTCAGCTTGCTGCTCTGAAATTGCAGAACTACTGCTGTAATAACAGACGCAAGAATCGCGTATTTCAATAAGATGCAGCAAAATCATTTTGTAAAGACCATAAATAAGCATTAAGACTAAAAATCTAAATGCTGATTTAAAAACTATGTTTCCAACAAGTAAAAGAGTCGAATCACAACAATGAACATTTCGCTCTGTAAACAAAACCCTGTAGGGGTTGACTTTATCTGAGGGCTCGAGATATGGCCGTAGAGACCTTAATCCGGAATGGGGCAAGCATATTTTTGTACGTATCGTATTGTAATCAAATTGGGGTTTTCAGCTATGCGTTGTGAGAACTCAATATTTAGTTAAAAAAAAACAATATTTTACTTCTCATATTTCTAACTACAGTCAATACAAATTACATACAAAAATTGTTTTTAAAACGCTTAACTCATCTTTACAAAGCAATAAGTCAAATTGAAGGTCAAATTTCCTTTTTAGGAGAAAGCAATGAAATTACCGTTTTTTACAAAAAAAAAAAAAATGCCTACATAACTTTTAACCGAGGAATGGGACATTGACAATATTTGGAAAATATTGACAACATTTTGAGAATAGGGGCATAATGCGTCTTTCGCAGCCCCATCAAATTTTGTAGGAGCGAGGAAATACATTAGCTATAACCATTAAAAATTGCGTGCAAATATCTCTAAACATTGAGCAGAATTTTTTCATCCCACTGTACATTTGCTGCTCGCTACACCAGTCTGCTTGGTCTGTTGAGCATTTCATATGGACATGTTAACACAACGTTTAAAAATGTCAACAAAAACCCACAGCGTTTTTAACAAGAACAAATTTCCAAAGAGTTCCTAATTGGTTTCGAGTGCTGCCTCGTGTTTTACACTTTATCAACAAAAACAAAGATGGTCTGATATGTGAATGAATAGCGTGCACTTGAATAAGGACATTTCCTTTTAGACTCAGCAGTCCGGTTCATGCTTGGTTTCGTGCAAAGGCATGCCATCTGTAATTATTTATGATCTGCGTGAAAGCTGGCATGAGCGCCACTGACACTCTAAAGCATTTTTCGGTGCAATTTGTATAAAGGGTTGAATATTCAGTTCAGTGCTCCAATAGTTTTGATTGTCTTTTATAGCCGCTCAACCACATTGCTAAATTTCCTCCTTCTGCGAAGCATTTCTTTTTCCTGTGTTTCAAGTTCGCAAACGTTACAGTGATTTTTAGGTGCAACAAAACTAATTTGGGAGAGTTGGAGCCATTTCAGATTCTAAGCTACTCCGTTTAATGCAAAAATCAAGCTGTATGTGTTTTCTATTCATTACGGATGCCTATCTTGGCTGGTCAACAATTTATATTTACGTTATTTCTCCCAAGGGGGAGTGAGTTGAGCTAATGACCTTGGGAATGATCATCATTTAAATCTTTCAATTTGTGGAGATATTCCTTATCATGGTCATCGCATCGACTCACTCCCCTTTGGGAGAAACAATGTAACTATGTACTTTCGTTAACAGTCATAAGTGGGGTGGTTGTATGATAATATCGGGTTTTCCAATAAGAACTTGACAAGATTTTTTAAACGCAAACCATTTGAGATCTTTCAGAAATGTTATTATCGGCTTAAAGTACAATCAAAATATGAATGGACACGGTTGGACCCAATTTTCGATGACTCGGCCACACATTTCAGCCGAAACGGTCGTTATTTCCCATTCAATGTTGGCTCTGAGCTTATCCAACGATGTCGGCTTGTTGGCATAGACCAATGACTTGACGTAGCCTCAAAGAAGATAGTCAATTGGTGTCGAACCGCACGAACGAGGCGGCAAATCGACTGGATCATTTTTTGAGATAACGCACTTTCCCAACGTACTCAACAATAAATCGATTGTAATATGTGCTGTGTGGCTTGTGGCACCGTCCTGTTAAAACCACATATTTCCCAGGTCCAATATTTCCAATTTAGATCAAATATAATCAGTGAGCATTGGGCGGTTGCGTTGTCCATTAACGGTAACGTTACGATCAACGAAGAATTATGGACCAATGACGCCGCCGTCATGCAAACCGCATCAAAAAGTTATTTTTGTGAATGTTGTTGTGCGTCACGCACATGTGGATGTTTACCTGACCGATAACGCATGTTTTGCATATTTACGAACCCGTTAAGCCGAAAATGAGCGTCATCATTAAAGATGATTTTGCTCCGAACTTCGGTAGTAAATTTTTATGATTTGGAGATGTTATTCGTTCGTGTACTTTACAGTGACAGTTCGATGATTAGTGTAAGAGTGCTTTCACATATTAAATTCAAAGTTGTCAAGTCTCAATTGGAAAACCCTTTATCTACTGAAGCTGTACGTAAAAATAACAAATATTGGAAAAGGAAAAATTGTAAGTATTAAATTTTTGATATCCTTGTTTTCTTTTTCGATCCAAAAAAACCCTCACCAATTAACCTTTAAAATAAAGTCGGGTATTGCATGTCAAAGATGAGTCCAAAACTCGAACGTTTTTTTTTGTGCAAATAAGCAGACACATAATTCAATCCGAGGAAAATTTCAGTTACTACTTTCGATTTCCATCAAATTTTAAGACACTTTAAACGGTAGGTTAATAAATACACTTGCTGTCGCCCTAAAAGTGAAAATCGGACAATAAATATACGGTAGGGAGATTTTTTTGCTGATTACAATCCTATATGATTATTATTAACTATATATCCAATAAAAATTGCTTTGAATTACGTTACATTTTCACTGGTTCAATGATGAGTATGCCTTGTTTCTCGAAAACACCAAACAATGCTTTGTCTCTGCAAACATTTTCGATTGCCAAATAATCTTCCGTGCATCATCTAGATGAATATAGTGATTGCGGACGAGCTCGACTAAAAGATGTAGACGATTCATCGTAGTGAGCTGTTGTGTCCTCAAAACGAATCTTCTGGAAGAGTTTTCTACGAATCTTCCATATAAATTACTAACACGTAAATGGGAAGAGGCTTGGAATTCTTTTTGATATTTTGGACAAACACAAAACATTGAATAATGTAACTCAATACAATTCCACGTAGCAGGTATTAAAATAAAAGCAAACCCGAAAAATTAATGCAGACGAGAGAGGTAATCGTTATAGAGAAGTTCGTTATATTCGTAGAAAGGTTTAAAGAGGAGAAAATGTCGGAAAACGATTGTGTTTTCAATTTTTATTCATTATAGAGATGTTCGATTGTATGGGTATTAGTCGTAAAGAGATGTTTGTCGAATTTAATCATACTTGCGAACGATAAAGTTATCTACTGCAAATGTTCCACATCTACTCTTTATTGGTATTGGTAAATAGGCTATATTTTGATTTAGCTTTAGCCCTTAGAGACTGAAAGTCTTTTCCGGGTTGACTGAAATTCTGCATGTATAAAAAATAAGGACTCAAGACTTAATTAACATTTGACGAAGTGTTGCATGGGCACTTGTTTCATAGACCCGTTTTAGATCAGTCCAGTTGAATTGGAGGTACCAGAAACGATGACAAACGGCAAACGAAAGTATGTGGGGCACCTAAAGGACTACTGCGTCAACAGCACCTTGGCCGGGTTCAGTTATATAGCAAACAGCAAGTAAGTTAGAAATAATTCAAGTTTCAATTTTGGTTTAATTGTCCCTCTCCACCTTTTCAAGTCTTCATATTATAGAGCGAGTATTCTGGTTGATATGTGTTTTGTTATCAGCTATGGGGTCGTATGTACTGATCAGCCAGTTTGAAAGTGAATTCAATAGCCGCGCCGTTAGCATTGTGCTGGAAAGTTTACCTTGGACGCGTAGTTTTCAATTTCCAACAATTGCTGTTTGTGAATTGCAGAATAAGAAGACCCTGCCAGAAGGGGTAGAAGACTATGTGGAGTCGTAAGTATAAAAAAAACCAAGTCTTTATAATTATCTGCAATTTCAACAATATTTGTACAATGACTAGTACAAATTTTGTTCCCACAAAAAATAATTAAAGTAAAACGCACTTACATCCATGGATAAGTGGACACTCACTATTCAAGTGAAGTGAAAATTTAACCTTAAGCCTATAGAACCGACAGTCTAAAAATCCGGACCAAAAAGCTGGCCACGTGCTATTACAACAGCACACTTTTGCTTTACTTATCTAAAAGTTGATTGGCTTAAGATAAAGTATACAAATAATATCTCGCATTATGCGGATGTTCTCTTATGTTGTAAATATTTACTTAACTACGAAATATAATTGCAATTACAAAGTATAACATGTTATTGTAATCAAATTACGAATTCATTTTTGAATATGCCAAATCGGATAATATTTGGACACCTTCAACCGATTTAATGTCCGCACACATAATCCGAAGCCCGATTCGAATCATGTCTCGCATGGGTCTCATACTGTACTAATTCTCCACAAAATCAGATGAACACGCGCCTTTGATGAGCTTTAGGTGGTAAATTATGACAAAAGTTTGCCGCCCAATAATTTTGCATTCACTTCTAGGTTAGTACCAGATGGAGCAAAGTATAACGATGGCGTGGAAGACTTTATGTCTAGCCTTGTATTTGCACATGCGTATATAGAAGGTAAAATAAATTCTTGGTGTACAAAAGAATGCCAGAATAGCGACAACTGTGCAAAATGTCCTGAAACGGGCTGGCGCATGTTGCATGAAAGGGTAAGGCTAACATAGTGGTTCTTGGTTGAAAAGAATCCCAGAGTTATGTTTTTGTTCTTTCAGTTCAGAACCAATTGCAGTGACTTTTTCGTATCATGTGAGTTATCCCTCAAACCGTTCGAATGCTGTGCCTACTTCTTGCCACTAATCACGCCACACGGAAACTGCTTTATGTTAAATTCACTCCTTAACAATAAAAGGTGAAATCTACACCATAGTGATCTGAAGTGTAAGAAAGCTAATCACATTTATCATTGCAGAGGAAGTCCTACGTGGTTCAATAACAAAGTTGATCCCATGACGGGTGTCGCCAAATTAAAAGTGGTTACAAAGAAGGAAATACAGGTGAGTTGTTCCATCGCGGAGGTATAAATATGATGATATACTAACCGTCGATGCCAAAAATCTGATTATTATTCCATAAATATCCTCATTTATATCTTGTATATCGTTCTATCGCTAAAGAACATCAACATTAACATGCATATATATACCCATATACCCAAAGTACAAATTTGTTGTTGAAAGGTACTCTTTGCGAGCCAACATATACCAACAACAACAATATATTCATAAGCAAGACAAAAAACCATCTACCAGCCCGCCGCAGCGTGTGCTTTGCTTCGGGTGGTGGTGTTTTTATTTTCTTTGCTCGGCTCATGCTGCTTTGTCTCGTTCGATTTACTGCTGCTTTCGGTGTTTTCTCTATCTCATTCCTTACTATTACCCTTAAACAATTTTAATAATTTTGGTGTCGCAGAGGATTGAACTCATGATCTCATATTTGGTAGTCTTGCACGCATCCACTAGCCTACCGATATCATCTTTTTTATGGACTAAATTAAAAAAAAGTAAAAACCCCTCTACAAAAATTTTTCTGAATATGGAATTCATATTTTTTTATGCCGAATTTTCCAAAATAAGTTTAATGGAAAAAAAATTTGTTTTGACCGACAGGGGGACTCGAACCTGTGTTTGCAGGTCATGAATGGCATGGGACTTTTGTGCGATACATGGTAGTACGCTTATTTTAACAACTACCTTAACTAAAGATCTTGTCGAAAGTCCACAAAATATCCATAATTTTGTATGACAAGTCTCTTGTAGAGACTAACTAACAGACCTCAACATTTAATGTCTTCGCTTCAATGCTAAAATTTGTTGAGAACTTAAAGTTTCCCATATAAATTTGATAGTTAGTTTTTCTAAAAGATATTTTTTTTTTCTGTGTACATTGAAACAATTTTTTTCTGTGTACATTAAAACAATTTTTTTCTGTGTACATTAAAACAATCACAAGACAACATAGTAATTTATAAAAAAAAATAGCTCGAATTCCGCAAGTTCCAGTCCATGGAAGTAATAATACGTTTTTATACCCTACACCACTTCTGTGGTACAGGGATTTGATAATATATAATCGTCCGATTTTGTGTGGTTTGCAATAATGCTGTCATTTGTCAACCGACTGTCACGAAAATTGGCATATAAAATTAGATATAGCTCCCAATTGGTACTTTTGTGGTAGGTCCAGGGTATTATATAGTCGGCACCGCCCGACTTTTGTCTTTCCTTACTACTATCTATAAATAACACGTACATTTATACCCTACACCACTACTGTGGTACAGGGTATTAGAACGTATAGGCAAAGCCAATTGAAATTGGAATAAATCAGTTCAGATTTGAATATAGCTCCCATACAACACTTTCCTTGACGACTTCCACAATGTCGATAAAGTTTGCTCGAAATCGATTCAGATCTAGATATAGCTCCCATGTATATGTTTGTCCGATTTGCAGTAATATTGCAATAAAATGGTCTTTTGTTAACCGATTCTCTCGAAAGGCAGAAAAGATTTTCTATTGGCTTTCGACATTACTGGTGACTTTCATGGAAATTGGTTCAGATTTAAATATAGCTCTCATGTATATATATCGCCCGATTTTACCGTCCAGAGTCACATCAAGCGCATTTATTGACTCAATGTGCCAAAATTACCACAACCACATTATCTGAGAAGTTTTCTCGAAATCGGTTCAGAATTGGATATAGCTCCTATATATATGTTCGTCAGATTTTGGGTAATTTGCAATAATGATGTCATTTGCCAACAGTTGTTATTACAGTTTAAACATATTTGCTCGAAATTTGATACCAACCCATCTGAGAACATCCGCCGAGGTCCATCAAAATTGGCTCGGAATTGGATATAGATATGTATATAGGGCATAGTATATATTGAAAGCGATTCTTGGTACCTTCGACAAAAGTGCTGCAACCAAAACTATGGCCCTAGATTCCTTATGGTATTTGCTAAATTTGGAACACTAAGAAAGTTACAAATAAGCTTTATTCCAACTAAAATAAATGCAGTTTTATATGAACACCCCATAAAAAAAACATAATTGAATTTGCTAACGAATTTTATGGATTTTTTCATTAAACAATGCTAACCTCCATGTTGAACGGTTGAAAAAGGGTTATGTTAGCGACCAGCCATGAATACCGATTTGAATTCCATGGATGATCTCTGGGGCATAGTAACTGCAAACGTTTTTGCAAAATACAAGCCTTACAAGAAAAAAAAAACAAAATCAAAAACGGAAAAAATTAAAAAAAAATAAATTACATTTTTTAACGCAATTTTGCACAATCCACAAACAGTTCTTTGTCTGGGGTATGTCAGAAATGCAATAAGAAACTATAAATTGGACTGTTTTTACCATTCTAGTCATTCTGTTTGTTCGAAATATCTTTTTTCGATCCATTGAAGTATTGCAAATTGCAAATTTTGCCCATGAACATTCACCTAAGGAACAGGGGCAAACTTCTCACATATCAATGAGTGCAGTCCGATTCAAGTTTAAGCTCAATAATAAGGGGCCTCCTTTTTATAGCCGAGTCCGAACGGCGCACATTGGTTCAAGTTCATTGAACGAGCGGCTAAAAATAGAAGAAGTTGTCGAAGGACAATGAAACTTGGCACATAGGCATTTTTTGTTTGAATCAAGAAAAAATGGAAAAATCAAAATGATCCGCCCACTTTTACGCCCACCTCCCATACAAAGTAAAAATTAAATTTTGACCTACGGCATTGTTTTTTGGCACATAGCATTTTTAAACACTCAGAATCATTTGTGTGAAATTTGAAAAATATCCGCCCACTTTTAATTTTTAATGCATCAATTCAATTTTCACAAAAAGTAATTATTATAATTGTAGAATGGGCTCCTGAAAATATATACCTGATCCGCCCACTTTTACGGCCACCTCCCATAGAAAAAACATGAATAAATAAATTAAGCATAGTCTTTTAATAATTTTTTAACATCATTATCGTACTCCAATTTTTTGATTTGCAGCTTTGAGCGAAATCTATTTATAAATGGGTCTGAAGACAATAAAAGGTTATGCATTACATCTTCATTAGTGGCTACACGTCCAATTCTTCGCGAATGATGTAATCTATAGGCTCTATAATCTTTATTCCTCGCTTCCTGAGCTTCTTCGGACAGCATACCTGATACAAACAATCAATTAAAATGTAAAAAATGAAAATTAAATCATTGAATAAGGGCCTTTAAGTAGAGACATACCTATTGGCAGAATAGCTTCTGCTATAATTTTGCTACCATGCACCAGAATCTTATGCACAGTTACAGGCATGTAGTACCAGCCATAGAGATCAACAAACAACTTGGCAGTATCCATGCAATATATATGAAATTTGCTAGTGTCGACTGCTGCATTACAATTTATTGCGGCCAAAATAATTTTAAATCTATGTATTAACTCTTCTTTTATTCCAATTACGTCTGCAGTTTTGGCTGGATTTTCGAAAAACCTTCTTGCCGTATTGCCATCGTTTGTTGTGCCCATACCTTGCTTCACCGCGTCCACATTTATGCCCAGTGTCAACTTTAATCTCTTCCCAATTTCAGCTTTATTTGCCGCCATTTCAATTTTTGTGTAACTATCTGTTCTCCATTTTTTGAAACTTAGACGGTAAGAAATGTGCAGAATGCACTCCATAAATTTGATTCTCGCATGCAAGGGAGAAATACCAAACGCAACTGCTTCTTCCGAACATTTCCTCAAAATCACCGCATCTAAATTATTCATTTCTGTGGGCTTTGCTCCACATATGAAGCAAACCGCCATAGATGAACTTCCAGAAATCGTAGTAGCTACTTTCCCATCAATCATTGTTAATTTCAGTGTGTGAGAAATATTGAAGTTTCTGCTATGCAATTCAACGACAGTATTTCTTAAATTTTTTATTTCGTCATTAACACGACTGACCTCTGAATTTATAACTTCAGCTGTTTCTTGTATAAATTCAAATTTTAACGGTCGGCAAAATCTAGTTGATGATGGCTCTGTATTTCTCCAGCACATTGTTGACATATTATTACGCTCTGTGAGGGTCAATGGAACAAGTGACGTTAAGAACATATATTTATCGGAGTCATTTGGATCTGTGAATTTTTGATGGTATTCACTGTGTCCCGAACTTCCGTCACAGCCCCATTTTGAGAACATTTGCAGTTCGTTGGGGAGTTCTGTCACCTCATTCTCGGTTTTTGTCATCAAAATCCTGGTTACTGTATGATCTAATAACTGTTGTAGAGAAACTTTGCTACAACTTTCTTGCACCTGAACATTTGCAGGATAGCATTTTTTTTTTGCTTCCAGTACCTGATGGTAGGATGGGTAAATGTCGAATCCAATTTCTCTAGCTGAACTGAGAGAAGAGAGCAAGACATAATGTGTAGTTGTTATTGCATGCAACAACATAATAAATGAATGATAACACAGCACCTAATAGTCTATCGCTTGATCTTCTATTGTTGTTAACAGTAAAGAATTATGGCAACAACAACAACAAGCATGAACGAAAATTCACGTTTTCTTACTTTATCACTTTATAGTTTTTACTGTTTCTTTTGGAAAGGAGCAGGTATGAGCAGCTGAATTTTTTTTTAGCTTTTAGCTGAGACTTCAAGCTGTAATTTGACGTCTTTCGTTAAACAGCGCTCCACAGCGCTAAAAACATGCAGTCCACTGAAGTTGATGAACATTGAAATTTTGATGTTGTTTATATTTTGTTCTACGAAATTTTTTATGTGGCACTTTTTCCAACTTTTTTTAATGCAAATCTCATCTATGACAATTGCCATTTACGAAAATATACAACAAAGTCAAATGATAAGTTTACTGTGATTGTACCAAAAGATTGAATATACAGTAAATTTGCATGCCATTTTAAACAAGCGAACATATATGAACTTGGAGCGTGTCTGTCCAAAGAAATACTAAATATATCAGCCTAATATTACGGAATCATAATATTCAACTATCTGACAACAAAATACCAAAAAATTATCCAAATCGGCGAACATGAAAAAAATGAATTTCGGCCACTCTTGAACCAATGTGCGGCGAGCCGCAGTGCGACACCTCTTTGGAGAGAAGTTTTACATGGCATAGTACCTCACAAATGTCGCCAGCATTAGGAGGGGAAAACCACCGGTGAAAATTTTTTCTGATGATCTCACCAGGATTCGAACCCAGGCGTTCAGCGTCATAGCGGACATGCTAACCTCTGCGCTACGGTGGCCTCCATCGAAGTATACATCTTCTTAATCTTTGTAAACATCTAGAAATGACCTTCAATCCACAAGCGTACCTACACCACGCCTGTAAAAGTAAAGACAACGAACTGAAACTTGACACGGATAATTTGTTTACCATAGACAGCATAAATTTGAAGATGGGCTATGACTTATCTCCAAGTTAGACTTCGCTCTTATAAAGGGTGATTTTTTTGAGGTTAGGATTTTCATGCATTAGTATTTGACAGATCACGTGGGATTTCAGACATGGTGTCAAAGAGAAAGATGCTCAGTATGCTTTGACATTTCATCATGAATAGACTTACTAACGAGCAACGCTTGCAAATCATTGAATTTTATTACCAAAATCAGTGTTCGGTTCGAAATGTGTTCATTCACCGTTCAGCGATGAGGCTCATTTCTGGTTGAATGGCTACGTAAATAAGCAAAATTGCCGCATTTGGAGTGAAGAGCAACCAGAAGCCGTTCAAGAACTGCCCATGCATCCCGAAAAATGCACTGTTTGGTGTGGTTTGTACGCTGGTGGAATCATTGGACCGTATTTTTTCAAAGATGCTGTTGGACGCAACGTTACGGTGAATGAACACATTTCGAACCGAACACTGATTTTGGTAATAAAATTCAATGATTTGCAAGCGTTGCTCGTTAGTAAGTCTATTCATGATGAAATGTCAAAGCATACTGAGCATCTTTCTCTTTGACACCATGTCTGAAATCCCACGTGATCTGTCAAATACTAATGCATGAAAATCCTAACCTCAAAAAAATCACCCTTTATAGGGCGGCGCTTTTGCTGAAATTTCGATTCGCTCTCATTATGGTCTAATTTAGATGATAGATGGATGTATCCACCATATAGACCGATCTAATCGGGAGATCGGTCTGAAGCTTCTGCAGCTCACATAAGTTGTGGGTTTTACCTGGTTCCACAAAATTTCGAACAGTGACTTTTTAATACAGTTATCATGAAGATAGATCTCATTACAGTCATATTTTTATCCTTTTTATCTGAATTATAAAGATGTCCAAAGTTCGCCTCGTACGAACCTTAGCTTATGTTTTTACTTGTTTTATTTCTTTTCTTTCCTAGTTGTCGGTTCTCAATGAAGAAGATCTCCCCCAAAACGAATTGGCTAGCTTCAAAGTTAGTGCCAGGCTAGGTCAGGAAAGAATATTTCAAATTTTTATGCATACTACAGGCAATGATGCCGGCGTAAGAGAAATACCGCCCGAGTACAGGAATTGTCGTTTTCCCGATGAACTTATTGCAAACTCTGCGTACAGAGCGTACAGCATCAGCACCTGCTTCTTCGATTGTCTTCGATTTTACCAAATGAAAATATGCAATTGCTCTTCATTCTATTTGATGCCGGAGCCCATGGCCAAGGTTCCCGATTGTGACCTGGAAGGATTTCGATGCCTAAATGAATACCATTCTATCCGCCCGGCCACCCAAAGTTTGCTCCCCTGGTCTAACAGCAGCTACTCATGTCACTGCATGCCATCATGTAATGAAATCGACTTCAAAAGGGTGTACGAAAACGAAGTTCAGTAAGTTCCTCCACCGTTATGGCATATAGGTAACACAAATTTAATCTATATTTTTTCAGGTTGCGTACATCAGCTTCCTATGCAACAATAACGGTCAACATACCAGAATTGTCGACGGAACGCTTTCGACGCCAAGCGATGAGAACACGCTTGGACATTGTGGTTACAATCGGTGGCATTTTGGGGTTATTTCTGGGTGCCAGCATTCTGAGCGGCATTGAGCTTGTTTATTACTTCACCTTACGTTGGTGGAATAACTAAAGCTTGCCGGAACTTCAAATGGGTTAACAGTTACGGCACGGGCCTATATTACTTTTTTTTTAAAGAAGATGCGTACAAAAATCAAATAATTCTCATGAATTTGTATTTGCTCACAGGCAAGTTGTAGTTGTTCCCTAAAATCGCAGTAGTGATTTCTGCAAAAGAAATGGCCAATTTTATTCAATTAACACTTTCATCACCACAATCTACTTTTGAATATTGTTCACTCACAGCTACTTTTTGTTAATGTCCTAAAATCCTATTACTACAGCACTTGATCTTTGAATGAATAAAAAATATTTATTAACATCAAAACAATGAACGTCATTTTCAGTTGGACATATATACATATACAAAATTCTTGAAGGGAAATCTGGAACATTATTCTCTATTAAGGGGAACACTTGATGGCATAGATTTGTGGTTATTCGATCTGATGAATTTGTAGGAATTCCACCCACTTCCTTCCATTGAAAACGATAACTTTTCCATTTTAATACCTTCTGTTTTAGTGTTGGTATTCTATTCGCAATCGAAATTTGACATAAATCAAATGTTTTTGTTTCCATACCAAAACACTGCACTTATTGTTTTCTCTGTTTTATTTATTTTTTTTTTCTCAAATATATAAAGAAATACGAACCATTGAAACCAATGAAACCAATGACACAAACTAAAATGATGCCGGCAATAGTTTCAAGTATTGCCACTATAATGCTATTTTCCTCACTATAAGCAGAGTACTACTTTTCCGCCGATTTTCAGCCAACGTCTCGCCGACGTCTTTTTTTATATGGAGTTTGACAGCATTCCGAGGTTGTCAGCTTTACGAGGCGTTGAGCGCTGATGGCGTACAAATGATGATGGTGAAATGGTCTCGGAGTGTTTTATCTGTTTTGTTGCTGTATTCTTTAAAAGTCGAGTTTGTTGCTATGTTACTTGCAAATGCAAATTTTGCCATGAACTTCATTCCACATCAACGAGCGCAGTCCGATTGAAGTTGAAGCTCAATGATAAATAACCTCGTTTTTATAGCCGAGACCGAACGGCGTGCCGCAGTGCGACACCTCTTTAGAAAGAAAATTTACATGGCATAGTTCTTCACAAATGTAGCCAGCATTAGGGGGCATACCACCACTGAATTTTTTTTTTTTTTGGAGATCTCGCCAGGATTCGAACACAGGCGTTCAGCGTTATAGGCGGACATGTTAACCTCTGCGCTACGGTGGCCTCCTATGCTATGTTACTTTAGTAATTGTAAATGGAAAAAATCGGTCTTTGATCTTCTCACTTACTTCAATCATCCGGTTTCTCCAGTTTTTAAAGCACAAATACAAATTGAAAATTTGCTCACGAGAAACAGCACGAAGACTTTTTACATGTGAGTCAATGAGTCTTTTCCGAGTCTTTCCCCATCTCAAAGATAACGAATGTCTTGTTTACAGCCCAGTCCGGACAGCGTCTTTTACATGGCTGATTAGCTCACAAACGTCATCAATATAAGGGAGGGGGACCGAAGAAAGAAGTATGAAGAATGGTATATAGAATATAGAAAAAATATAGACCTATATTTGACCGATTAAGTATGGTATAATATTAACTTATAAACAACTTTTCAAGTGTTATTTGTTTTAATAGTTTTTGATATGAAAGTTCGATTTTCTTTTGCATAACGGCATATGATTGGTACACAAGTCATACGTTGAACATATTTTTAATTCTACGAATTAATTCTTGTTATTTAAAAGCAAAAATTTTGTGTTCATCAAGATTTGATTGTGTTCCATTTCACTCATTTACATTGCGAAAAGAAGTGAGATGAGTCAAATACATGTCTCGCTTCTATCATATACAGACCAAGTGGCATGGGTGGACAAGAAATACCAAGAAAATAGAAAGTGTAGTTTTTTATCCCTCCATAAAATATAATTTATTTTATTATAATTGCAAAGTAAAAAAAATATTGTGAAAACTTTACGCTGAAATAGCTAAAAGCGAAGAAATTAGGATGTGAACAAATAGAATGGATAAATTCCA
This sequence comes from Stomoxys calcitrans, assembly GCF_963082655.1. Taxonomy (NCBI): domain Eukaryota; kingdom Metazoa; phylum Arthropoda; class Insecta; order Diptera; family Muscidae; genus Stomoxys; species Stomoxys calcitrans. The sequence goes on along the minus strand of NC_081553.1, from coordinate 238,629,729 downwards.
ACAAACGCAACAAATTGGAGGAAACTGAAGAATGCAACCGTGGTATTTATATCACATAAATATTATTAATCGTATGTTAATTCAATATCTTACTATACAAATAGAGATATATTGACTTGGAAATGGCACTGAGGACGAAAGATTTCTAGATTTCGTGGTACTGTACGCAAATTGCTAAAATTGGTATTTATACGATTCATTTTAAATATCTATATATAAATGAATTTGTTTATAATACTCTATAAAGATCATGTCCCCATCAATAAAGAAATATTCAAAAAAAATCGACATTTTTTTCCTTTTCTCGAAGCCTGGAGTCATTAAATAAAAAAAATATTTGTACTTTTAAGCTATATACATATTTCATGTTCAATACACAATTTATTCACATAACAATTTAATCAAAGTTAGGGGGAGGGTCCGCTCCTCTCGCGGAAAATACAAAATGAGGTATCCTATTTTTACCGGGGGCCATACTCTATATTCCGCGAACATTTCACAGAAATCGCTTCAGCCGTTTTTGAGTCAACTCGAAACAAGTCAAGTGCAACACTTTAATTTTTATGCGCGTCTTCATTTATACCACGCGAAAAATATATTTCATATTTTTACTCTTAAATTTTGACAACATTTAATTATACACATTTTTACTTCAAAATTATTTATTTTATAGAATTTTTTTATATATATCTTTTTTCATCCATGTGCACGTCCAAAGATAGTCGCTTAATGTGCACGTCACTCACGCTTACGCACGCTCATGAGACAAAAAATATACTCACGCACGACTTTTTTATATCGCCTCAAATTTACGCACGATCACGAAAAAAAATACTCATGCACGACACACAAAAATAATACGACTCTCGTAAGTCGTATAATTTTAATTCAAACACGCTCATCGCTCACGTGATTGGATTTGGATCATACTCACGAACCACGTAACTCACGTGTGATTCACGCGTGACTACTCGACTACTCACGACTGAAGTGCACACCTCTAATTTAAACTACCTAAAAACCTATTATTAAGGACCGTCTCAAGGTAAATTCCCATATTTTATTTTTCGTTATTCAAAGGACCGATAGGTCGTCATAACAAAGGATAAATGCTTTAAGATTAATTTTGACCACTCTTACCCCTCTTTGTTCGTGTAAGTGTCTGCATTCAGTTGATCCAATTGTAAACAGCCATTAGATGGCGCTATATAACATGTTAGTTCTACTCGCTTGAAATGCCTTTGTACCTATAACATTGATCATCATGTGGTATCAAATTCCCATATAAACAGTTTTCTGTGTTAAAGAACATCGTTTGGGAAAAGAAGTCCCCTTATCGATGAGTTAAAACTTGAATCGGACAAAACTGATTGATATCTGAGATATATCTCTGCAATTCCCGTGGTGGCCATGGTGACGCTAAGGTTTGCATCTCCACCTGTAACGCTGAATGAATCGTAATAATTTCGAGGGTATGGCGGCCCACATATATTTTTGTCCCCAAAATAATTAAATCTCACAGTGTCCTGTTGGATCATTATGTTGAGGTGGAGAGGTCCGCTAGATATATAAGCATAATAAATATATCAGACTCGGAGTCCATATCCTCATACCTTTCACTTGTCATGATAGGTGTTGAAGGGTTATGCGCCTCTTCTGCCACTTGAACACAAATTTGAGTGATGCACTTCTCTTAAAAATATTTAACAATTGATCCCCCATTGTTATACCCTACACCGCTACTGTGGTACAGGGTATTATAACCTGTGCAGAAGGAAGAGAGCTACATCCATTGATAAGTATACTGATATACTCAGAATCACTTTCTGATTCCATTTAGCTATGTCTGGCCGTCTGTCTGTCCATGTTAATTTGTGAACAAAGTACAGGTAGCAATTTTCACCCAATCATCTTCAAATTTGGCCCAGCAATTTTTTATTGCCAAGAAACGAAGCCTATTGATATTGGGAAAAAATCGGTTCAGATTTGCATATAGCTCCCATACATAAGTTCGCCCTATTTTCACTTCCAGATCCACCGGAAGGATTTTCTTAAGACTCTCAACATTACTGGTGAATTTCGTAGAAATCGGTTCAGATTTAAATATAGATCTCATATGTATATTTTACCCGATTTTCACTTCCAGATCCATCGCCAAGCTTTAAGTTTCATTTCCGCCGAATAATGAGTTCTCACCGCTGTACCTTTGAGGAATTTGCCACCATTCTAGCGCGCATCGAGGGCGTACTCAACTCAAGGCCTATCTCAGCTCTGTCTCAGGATCCCAATGATATATCTGCTCTGACTCCAGGACATTTCCTTCGAGGGGGGGCCATTATGGCGTTGCCAGAACTCCATTGTGATAATCTGTCATTATTAAATAGATGGGAAAAACTTAAAGGTCTTCACCATCAATTTGCTGTTCGTTGGAAGGAAGATTACTTGCGAAACTTGCAGAAGAGATATAAATGGAAAGCTCCTTTGCCTAATATTAACCAAGATGATTTGGTCGTAGTTATTGATGATCTCCTCCCTCCCAGTGAATGGAGGTTGGGTAGAGTTCAAAAGGTCTATACGGGAACCGACAATAATGTTCGGATCGCTGACATTCGTACTGAGTCTGGCATTATAAATCGTCCAATCGTCAAACTATGCCTTTTGCCTTTTAAAAACACAACCTAATCAGAAGAAAAGTTTTCCAATACTCGAAATCCCCTAATGCTGATTCTCAACTCTGCATTCTTTTTTTTAATTGAGTCTAAAATCCTCGCTATTAATTACTTCTTATTTCTTTCCTCAAGAGCCCAACGAGATCCAAAAATTCACCAATGCAAGGTTTGTTGGAGATACCACTCTCTCCGGTTCTGTAAGAAGTTTTTGCAGATGAAAGCCGCCGAGCGGAAACATGTCGTAGACAAACACAATTATTGTTCTAATTGTTTAGCGCGGAGCCATACTTTACGACGATGTACATCCCAAGTTACTTGCAGAAACTGTGGAGAATCCCATCACACGCTGCTGCACTATGCGTTGCATCCTCGAACCAAATCACAACCAACGAAAACCCATCCAAATACCCATCGACAAACGAAACCTGGATGCACCAAATTGAAGGGTAACAGAAAACTTCCATCACAACCAAATCAACGGTCAAGCAACCAAATCCAACTCACTCCATCCGATCAACAACAAATTATCACCACAGCCATTAAATCTTTAGCTAATTTACTTGTTTAAATCTCTATTATTTGCATACATGCAAAGGCCCCCCAGTATGTTTAAATTTACATTAATCTTATTGAATTCTTCATAATGTAAATTGTATCTATTTGAATTAATAACGGATTATAGTTGCCAATCAATGAATTTAAGTAACTAACAACATGTAATTATTATCTGCTATCGAACATCAATCTGTAGCTTTGTAGTTTTTATCCAAACTCTCTCATAATACCTTCGTTTAGATTGGGCGGCAAAATAAATGAGAGCAACTGGTTTTCGGCAAGCATATTGATGTTCGTACCTAGTTTAAAGAAGAATAAAAATTCAATTGCATTCCAGAAATCAAACGGTGAGCCTCGTTTCAATCCTCCCACACTTCACATTGCTTGTACTAACAAGTGTTGTTTTTGTTTTACTTACGGCGGAGTCTATAAGGCGAACACTGGTTGCCACCACTGTCAATAAAAAAGACATCCCTCGTTGCTCTTCTAGGAAGGTTTTATTCCCGCCAAACTGCAGTCATTTGAAGTATTCCCGCAGTTTCTTAATTTCCCCGATTTTAATCAAAATTCCTAAAAGGCTACAAATTTTGTGCATGGAAAATTTGCTCAATGCGTGTCTCGACGATTACCACAATGCCTAAAGAGTTTAGTGGAAATCGGTTCAGATTTAGATATGTTCGTCCAACTTCAATAATGGGGTCATTTGTCAACCGGTAGTCACGAAGATTGGTATACGATATATAAATCTCGTATGACAATACACATTATTGTTAAATTTTATCAAAATCGGTTCAGATTTCTATTTAGCTTCCATATACATATATACCGCCCTATTCATACTAAGATTCATACTAAGTAGTTTTATTTATTATTGATTTATTTAAATACTAAGCTTATAGTAAATATAGATTTACTATTGGGGATATGATAGCATTGGCTGCTAAGGCTATCAGCTAATAATTTTTTTGTCTTGGTTATCTACTCTCAAAATCCTATTTCAAAGCTACCACTTGGTCCAAATCGGAACATATTTCGATATATCTGCTGTGGGGTCATAAATTATTAATTTTTCAGCAGATTATGACTCAAGGTGGTTTACATATATACCCGAGGTGGGTATGATGCCTTTTCACTTGTTTAAAGCCTAATCGGAACAGCGTGCCGCATGGCAACACCTACTAATAATATCTCACCTATATCACCAACATTTGAAGGTAATAACCATCGCTGCGCCGAAAAAATATATACGTCCTCCAATTATTTTCACATGTATATGATTTTATTGACCAAAAATTCCATTTAAGACAATCATTCACTTAAACCTTTTTTCCATAAACGCATTTGTTAATGTTCGCATCATATTCAGACTTCTCGGGGCAGGTGCCATGAATGGGACGCTCAGCAACGCACTTCTTGGCAGAGTTGAGGGAGAAATTGGTTGGGCATTGTTGGCCGGCGACTACAGCCAACAGGGCAAAGATGACAGCCAAAAACCAGGTGAATTTCATTGTGATGAATCTATGGAATAAAGGATGACTTGGTGTGAAAAACACCATCAAACTACACCAACTACCGGGGGAATGCTTACAATGATTATTTTGAGGAGATTCGATGCTTTCGAGATTCTGAAACAAACTAATCATCTGAAAGTCTTGTCGACAATTTTAAACATTTGCGCTGTGATTTCTATTTTCGAAATTCGTCTTGGATCAGAATTATCACCATTGACCCCTTTCTGACATCTAAGACCATAAATACGAGAATTAATTTCCATTCCATTGTGCATGTATTAGTAAACGAGCACATCTATTTCTATGGAAATGTGAGTGAACAACGACTGACCCCATTCCGACACATTTGTGTGTTTCAAATGAAACCCATGCGAAATAAAAATAAGCGATGTTGTCTCTAAACACAGATTAAATAATCTCCCAGCTATTTTATAATGGCTCCATAGAGCTTATCTTCCCGAAGAACAAGCGGTTAAAAGAACCCAACATTTTCTTAGAATCGGTCAATTCAAAATTGTGTACATGCAAATACATAACTCAAACACAATGTCCTAATGGCATTTAGGCTGTACGTAGAAAAACGGAATTGCAGGTTTGCTTTTCACTATTCCATTTATTCACAGCGTTGTACAGTGGTTATTAATTCACAAGAAAAAAATGGCGAAGAGGTGTGGCTCAGCAGAATTTTATTCGGACTCCACTGTATACGATACAACATGAACAGAGAGACGAGTAGATTTATTAACAATAGTTCTATCGATTATGCGTCTGGGTGTTACAAATTAATCGACTGTGGTACTAGGTGGAACCAGTTTATAATTCAAAACGACTGATTTAGAGTAAAAGAATCGGTTCCATTATTGCATACCAGAGATATCGATGGAAAACCCAGTACGGAAAGGTAAAATTCAGGTGCAGCCGCCTATATGGTATCCTAAGCCAGCGAGTCTATCAACTGCTTTAAATATATAGAACTTAAATATCTCTAAATCTAGTAAAATTGTCATTTATTATATCTCTTGAAATATCGAAAAGAACCTTGCAAAATTTTCTTACGGTAGTAACTAAATTTGAGCCGCTGAAGGCTTCAACGCGTAATCTGGACCGATTTTGACTAACTTTTGAACACATACATATTTGGACGTCAATTAAAACATTCGATGAAAAATTTTATTAAGATCGGACCAAAATTGTAGCTAGTACAGCCTTAAAAGACCATTCGGACGAAAGATATATATATGTATGTAGCAACTATGCATGTCTAAATCGGATGCAATGGGACGTCAAATAAATCTTCTCAAGCTAAATTATGTAAAGATCGGACTAAAGTTGTGACTATTAAAGACTTAAAATTCCTTATCAGATGAAAGATATATATGAGAGCTATGTTTAAATCTGATTCGATGTTGATGAATCTTGTACTCATATCGAACATGAAATAAAACCCCTCATGCCAAATTTGGAAAAGATCGGATTAAAATTGTGGCTTATGCAGCCTTAAAACACCCTATCAAATGAAAGATATAAATGAGAGCTACATAGGTATGTCTAAATTTTAACTGACAATAAACATCTCGCAAAATTTTATAAAGATCAGACCAAAGTTCGTATGAAAATTGTGTATGCGAGCTGTATCTAAATCTGATTTTGTTCAAAATAAAATAGAGTTTGTCCTTGGAGTAGTGACTTCCGCAAAATTTTACAACAATCGGACAACAAATGCGTCCTGTACCCTATCATTAGAATACATGGACCGAGAGACAGGCCGACAGGCACAGCTAAATCGAGTCAGGAAGTGATTCTAAGCCGATCGTTATACTTATCTAGCTCTTCTTCTTAGAGTTGCAAACAAATGTACAAAGTTACAATAGCCTGCACCACAATGGTACTATAGGGTAAAAAAAATTTAAGCATGGTTTGAGGACCTGCCTTTATAAAATCCACTTTGGCCAATTTTTACCTTCAAGAAACCTGACATAGCGCGAAGCATTTCCTTCATATTCAACCCACCTAGCTGGACTAACTTTGAAGATATTAATTATATACAGCTAGATTGGCAGATTCGTTCACTGTGCAGCATAAGGGAGGCTAAAACCACACCTGAATTTTTTTTCAGGTGTTCTCGACTGTGCGTCATGGTAGTCCCGTCCACCTACGGTGCTGGGTATAATAAATAAAAACTTTAACAAATATTTTTATCTCCTTAGTTGTATGCTACATTCTCATATTTGTATACCCTACAACATAGGGTAGGTTTGTAACACCTTGAAATATTCGTCTAAGACCCCCATAAATTATATATACCTGATCGTCATGACATTTTAAGGCGATCTAGCCATATCCGTCCGTCCCTCCGTATGTCTGTCGAAAGCACGCTAACTTTCGAAGGAGTGAAGCAAGACGCTTGAAATTATGCACATATACGTCTTATATGTGTAGGTCAGTCAGATTGTAAATGGGTCAAATCGGTCCATGTTTTGATATAACTGCCATATAAACCGATCTGCCGGTTAGACTTGAGCTTCTGGAAGGCGCAATTTTTATTGATTTGGCTGAAATTTTACACATTGTGTTTTGTTTTGATATACAATAGCTGAGTCAAGTATGATCCAAATCAGTTCATAAACTGATGTAGCTGCCATATAAACCGATCTTTGATCTTGATTTCTTGGCCCTATAGATAGCACAATTCTTATATGATTTGCCTAAAAATAATGCACCAGGTGTTTTGTTTTGATTTACAATAACTGTGCCAAATATAGCCGAAATCAGTTCATAACCTGATGTAGCTGCTATACAAACCGATCTTCGATATTGACTTCTTGACACATTAGATGACGCAATTCTGATCTGATTTGGCTAAAATTTTGCAAAAGATGTTTTGTTGTGATTTACAATAACTATGCCAAGTATGGTCTAAATCGGTTCTTAGCCTGATATAGCTGCCATATAAACCGATCTTGGATCTTGATATTTGAGCCTCTTGAGTGCGCAAGTTCTAACCGAATGGGCTAAAATTTCGCACAAGAAGTTTTGTTTTATCTTTCAACAACTGTGCTAAGTATTGCTTAAATCGGTTCATAATCTGATATAGCACCCATATAAACCGATCGGCCAATTTGATTGCTTGAGCCTCTAAAAGGCGCAATTATTATCCTATTTGGCTGAAATTTTGCGCAGTAACTTTACCTATGACCTGTAATATACGTGCCAAGTAAGGGCTAATTCCTATATAATCTGATATAGCTGCCATATAACCTGATCTCATGTTTGAACGTCCTGAATCGGTCCAGAGCCGGTTATAGCTGCAATAGCAAAGCAATTCTTAACCATTGTTTGCCTTTAAAGAGATACCGGGCAAAGAAATTGACCAGAAATGGTGTGTAGTCGGTTTTTAGGTTTTCGACTGTCAAAAAGTTGTAAACGTCGAAAACGTCATATACTTGTATAAAACGTATAAAAAATAGTAAACGTCATAAACCTCGAAAATGTTCCGCTTCTTGTTTAGTTTCGACATCATTTTTCGTAAGAGAGCGTTCTAACCGATAAACCAGTGTTGCCACACTCATAAACTCACAAAAGCTAAAAATAACTGTACGATTTCCTATTTATTTTTCAATTCTGTCAAAAACTACTTTTTTTGGCTAGGTTAATGACTTTTTTGACGTATGTTTTATACGTCGGAGTTTCCGACAGACCATCTCTGAACTTGACAAATGCGATCCATTGTGGAGGATACACAAGTATAAGATTCGGACCGACCGAAATTAGCACGCTTTTACTCGTTTAGTCTTCTTTCCAACGCAAAAAAAAGTGTTAGAACCAACGTGACGTACTTTGGTCCATCTCGAATGTCCTTTCTGGCCCACTGTGCAGGGTTGCAACATGTATCGTTATAACTTTGAAATGAATCTAAAATGATTATATTTTATATTTTTGTATAATTCTATTCTTTTAGTAAAAACAAAAATGTCAATGAAACGAATTTGGTATCTGCTTCCCTTTGATTTCTTATCACATTTCTTGGAAATTCAGACTTTTTAACACAACTACATTGATATATGATTATCTCAATGAGCATATTATAATTTAAAAAAAAAAATATTTTTACATTTCTCTATTCTATTTCTATCTGATTTGCTTGTTTTGAACCAAATACAGCGACGACAATTTAGATGGCATTGGGAAAAGCCAGTTTGAAATAAAATGTTATAAAATCTGTTAATTCTTACTTAAAAAGGTTTGCTTTATTTCAAAAAGTTTTTAACCTTTGCGCGCGTGCACCATGGACGGGAACCGAATTCCCATATCAAAAATCAAATCAAATGTCCATTACATAGGCTTCCGCAGTAATATTTGAAAAAGGTCACTAATCAATATTTTTGAATTTCCCCAAAACAATTGTTTTAGAAATAAATTTTGTAAGCTGTATGCAAAGAAAGGTCAATAAACTCTGTCTTGATAAATTTGGAAAAAAAACAACCATGGAAAGGGCGAGAGAAAAAATTAAAATGATTTGTTTTACTTAAAAATCGTCAAACAGGCCAAAAAGACCGTCTACAACATACAAAATCGGCAAAAAAAAGTTGGAAATAAAAAAAATCGGCTGTCCCAGTCTGTGGTTTGAACCCACAATGTTCGGCAACAATGCACATTTGCCGCCGTCCTGGCGTTTGCAGCCATCGAGGCAACTACCAAACGATGCACACAAACCAAAAGTATACCCTGTAAACAGTTGTAGCTGTGTGAAAAAGAAATCCACGCTTCAATAAAATACACATGCGTTGGTAAAATGACACAGCCAGTAATACAAAGTGTCGGGATTAGTTAGTGTTGTATGCATATCATAGAGGTACTTTCACAATTTCTTGAACATAAATACAACCTATCAATGAACGACCTTTGAAGCAATCACACCTTAAAATTTCTGATGATGACCCCCCTTGGAAAATGGTCGAAACGCGTCAAATCGTAGTTGGTGTGGTGTATCTCCTGCGGCTTACATTTTTCCATTGTATCTTCCATAAATTGTTCGATTTCTAAGCCCATCTCGAAAGAGAAGTTAACTCATTATTTGAAAAATGGTCCTCGCCCTAACAGGCAAACAAAATTAGAAACAACAAAGAATATGTTTACTCCGTAACACCCGTTACAAGTAAAGCATCGATATTTTGAAAGGTTATGAGGTTGTGGGTAGTTATGAAAGTTTATGAGGTTATGGGTTGAAAAACATTATGTGCGGTTTTATGTCAGAAGTTATTCAACTCTGTTCACATAAGCAATTTTTAGGCAATGCCCGTTGTACTAATTTAATGCGCTTTGCACTATCCATAATGGCAGTACTAATGTCACGAATGGGTAATGGGAGGGATGGGATGATACCCCATAATATAAGTAAATATATATATATATATATGAGGGTGGATTTAAAAAAATTTTTTAGGCGGCACACCCTAAATTTTTCTCATTTTGTTAAATTTGAAGATTCCCAAAATTTGAGCACAATTTGAAAATGTTAACACTTGCTGCTGGGTACTCAAAGTTTTGAAAATCTCATTATCGAAGAACGTAAGTAGTACTGGATTCGAGATAATGAAGCCAATGTCCCTAAAAACGCGCAAGATGACCATTGTGGTGATACTCAGAATGTCACTTTCCAAGCTCAAGGACAAAAGCTGTGAATTTGGGAAAAATCGGTTCAGATTTATATATAGCTTCCATATATATATATATATATATATATATATATATATATATATATATATATATATATATATATATATATATATATATATATATATATATATATATATATATATATATATATATATATATATATATATATATATATATATATATATATATATATATATATATATATATACATATATATATATATATATATATATATATATATATATATATATATATATATATATATATATATACATATATATATATATATATATATATATATATATATATATATATATATATATATATATATATATATATATATATATATATATATATATATATATATATATATACATACATATATATATATATCTATATATATATATATATATATATATATATATATATATTTTTATATATATATATATAAATATATATATACATTTATATATATATATATATATATATATATAAATATATATATGTATATATATATATATATATATATATATATATATATATATACATATATATAAATATATATATATATATATATATATATATATATATATATATATATATATATATATATATATATATATATATATATATATATATATATAGATATATAGATAGTTCGCCCGATTTACACTTTAATTGGAGTAGTTACAACAATTTTGCACGAAATTCGGTATATATATAGATATATAGATAGTTCGCCCGATTTACACTTAAATTGGAGTAGTTACAACAATTTTGCACGAAATTCGGTAT